>NC_140987.1:332002122-332271115 GCF_052327205.1 Somniosus microcephalus | reverse complement strand
ACCGAACTGTCTCTGGCTGCGAACAGTAAGATGGCTCTGAGGCGACACAGTGGAGTAATGTACAGGAAACTGACCAGGAAAAAAAGACCATTGATCCGATTCAATATCACACCCACGATGGTGACCAGTAGATCTGACACCGCCATGGCCAGCAGGTAGCGAGTGACACAGCGGGAGAGACCGCACTTTCCTCGGGACAGGATCACAATGGCTGCCACATTAGCTGTAGAAGAAAGGGAAAATCAGATTCAGATTCAGATTTGCAGCAAACACATCAGTTTTTCAGGAGTTTGTGGGAGATTTACAGCTTTCTCACTAGCTGGACATTGATCCCTGTCTAGGGATCCCAGAGGGACCCTGGTTCCGAAAGTTTCCAAATGTTCCCGTACTGGTGACAATGATTTAACTTTATTCAGCCCAAGCAAGGTTTAATACATTACAGTATTTGAGCAGCAGTTTACAGAGTATAATTGAGGCTTATGTTACCCAGTTATGCTCTGGGTAGGACCGCGACTGAATAGGCAGCACCCTGTGTTTCTTGTCTCTCGTCTCTCTCTCTCTCTCTCTCTCTCTTGGGTGTCCCCTGGATTTGTCCAGAAATCTTCTATGCTTTGTGGCTGTTGGGAACCCCCTTCTTACACCCTTACTATTATTCAAAACCTATGGAGTCTAAGGCCATGATTTTGTCATTGGATGCAGCTTGGGAGCGGGTCAGGTGTTTTCCGGGTTCCAGTCCCGCCCCCAACTGCATCCGACCCACGGACGTGATTTTCCCTTGATTGACCTTGTTACGCCCATCCCGCGGGCTTGCCAGCCAATTCAGAGGAAGCCAGTCAGATGACGTAATTTGATGACGCGTCATCTGCCAGTTTTCTTACAGGGACCACGCATTTATTTTGACAGCTGGTTTTTGAGAGTTTGACAGCATTGAGGTGCTGCAAACACTAACAATCACTGTACAAAGGTGAGCTCTTGCACCCAGGCTCTCTAATGACTCCCTCCATCGGCTAGAACAGATGGCAGCTGCAGGTGAGGTTACAGAAGCGATCTGTCACTGGTGAGAGAGGTTCTCCCAATGGGGTGGGACTAGACATGGATTTCAATACTTGTTACCTACAGAAAAGTGTAAATGCATTAAAAAAGGTTTTCCCCAACATTTTTTTAACACTGAAACTCACCAGTCCACCATTGGATCCTTCACACCACTTCTGCAGCTGTCAGCAATGCAGAAACATTACAGCAGACTCACAACACGCCACACTTATCTGGCATGTTGTCCGGACATCGGGAAACCCAAGGCAGAAGCGGCAAAATTTAAAAAGAGCCTGTTAACTACAATCAAGTACCTGTTAAAAGGCAGGAAAGTGGCTTTAATCCTCTTCCCACCATTAGGTGTAGGGCCATGCGCAAATCGGGGACCCGACACTTGGGAAAATTGTTTGGAGGCGGGTTGATGGCAGGGTCGGAACCCGCCATCAATCAAAACGACTTTCAACAAACATCCACTACAAGCCCACCGACTCCCACAGCTACCTGGACTACACTTCCTCCCACCCCGCTTCCTGTAAGGACTCTATTCCTTTCTCCCAGTTTCTCCGTCTCCGCCGTGTCTGTTCTGACGATGCCACCTTCCATACTAGTGCTTCTGACATGTCTTCCTTTTTCCTCAACCGAGGATTCCCCTCTACCGTGGTTGACACGGCCCTTGACCGTGTCCTTTCTATTTCCTGCACTTCTGCTCTCACCCCTGCCCCTCCCACCCAGAACCACGATAGGGTTCCCCTTGTCCTCACCTTTCACCCCACCAGCCTCCACATTCAACGGATCATCCTACGCCATTTCCGCCACCTCCAACGTGATCCCACCACCAAATACATCTTCCCCTCACCTCCCCTTTCAGCATTCCGAAGGGACCGCTCCCTCCACGACACCCTGGTCCACTCCTCAATCACCCCCAACAGCCCTGCTCCTTCACCTGGCACCTTCCCGTGCAAGCGCAGGAGATGTAACACATGTCCTTTTACCTCCTCCCTTCCCACTGTCCAGGACCCCAAACACCCCTTCCAGGTGAAACAGCGATTTACTTGTACTTCTTGCAATTTAATATACTGTATTCACTGCTCACGATGTGGTCTCCTCTACATTGGGGAGACCAAACGCAGATTGGGCGACCGCTTTGCGGAACACCTCCGTTCAGTCCGTACGGGTGACCCTGAGCTTCCGGTCGCCTGTCACTTTAATTCACCGCTCCACTCCCACTCTGATCTCTCTGTCCTCGGGCTATTGCATTGTTCCAATGAAGCTCAACGTAAGCTCGAGGAACAGCACCTCATCTTTCGATTGGGCACTTTGCAGCCTGCCGGACTCAACATTGAGTTCAACAATTTCAGATAATTATCCCTGCCCCCATTTTTCATGCAGTTTGATTTTTGCCATTCCCATTTGCAACATTTTATCTTTCCTGCCTCTTACAAAAGTACAGGATGTTCTTTCTATTTCTTCCTCCCCTCCTAACCAAACCCCCCTGTCTCTGCACCTGCTTAATATCTGTTACATCTCCAGCTTTTTCCAGTTCTGATGAAGGGTCCCAGACCTGAAACGTTAACTCTGTTTCTCTCTCCACGGATGCTGCCTGGCCTGCTGAGTATTTCCAGCATTTTCTGTTGTTAAAACGATTTTAACCCTTGACCCGCCTCCAAACCCACCCTCTCAGTGCCAATAAAATCGCAGCCTTACTAAACCAATCACTGGCTTACACCCAATTCCTCGAAATCCAATCATGAAGATGCCACATACAAAGCACCTCTGCTTACTCAGGTTCTGGTCTTATGACCCCCTGGCATCATCTGTTTATGACCATCAAGACTGATATATGCAGTTATGGCAACACATAAGAAGATGTCTCAATACTAAAGTGATATGGTGTCCTTGATGGTCCTGTGATAGGCCCATGTTTCAGCTTACTGCCAGATATCAGCCTTCTCTTGTTCCTTCTCATAACAGGCCAACATAGTTACAACCAATGTTCCCTGTTTGTTTAAGGGGCAGTGTGGGCCATTCAAAATACCGCACATGTCTGGTTTTTACATTGAGAAGCCGGCAAACCAGCTGCGTGTGATCCCTGGAGCGCTGCTTGGCCGCGCAGCTTAAAGGGAGCATTGGTTACAACTACAACTGACCTTCGTTTCCACAGCTAGCTCCACTCTCTGCCCCATCCTTACTGTTGGCTAATATCCATGCTGCCACTGTCCCTTTTATTCCATGGGCTTCAACTTTGCTGGTAAGATGCCACATAATAGGTTTGCCAGCAAAGTTGAAGCCCATGGAATAAAATGGACAGTGGCAGCATGGATACAAAATTGGCTAAGTGACAGGAAACAGAGAGCAGTGGTGAACGGTTGTTTTTCGGACTAGAGGAAGGTATACAGTGGTGTTCCCGGGAGTCGGTACTAGGACCACTGCTTTTCTTGATATGTATTAATGACTTGGACTTGGGTGTACAGGGCACAAATTCAAAATTTGCAGATGACACAAAATTCGGAAATGTAGTGAACATAAGAAATATGAGCTGGAGTGGGCCATTTGGCCCTTTGAGCCTGCTCCACCATTCAACATGATCACAGCTGATCTTCTACCTCAACCCCACCTTCCTGCACGCTCTCCAAAAACAGTGAGGAGGATAGTGATAGACTTCAACAGGACATAGACAGGCTGGTGGAATGGGCGGACATGTGGCAGATAAAATTTAACAAAGAAAAGTGGAAAGTGATACATTTTGGTAGGAGGAATGAAGAGAGGCAATTTAAACTAAAGGGTACAATTCTAAAGTGGGTGCATGAACAGAGAGACCTGGGGGTATATGTGCACAAATCGTTGACGGTGGCAGGACAGGTTGAGAAAGCAGTTAAAAAAGTATACGAGATCCTGGGCTTTATAAATAGAGGCATAGAGTACAAAAGTAAGGAAGTTATGATGAACCTTTATAAAACACTGGTTTGGACTCAACTGGAGTATTGCGTCCAATTCTGGGCACCACACTTTAGGAAGGATGTGAAGGCCTTAGAGAGGGTGCAAAAAAGAAAGATTCCAAGGATGAGAGACATCAGTTACGTGGATAGGCTGGAGAAGCTGAGCAGAGAAGATTGAGAGGAGATTTGATAGAGCTGTTCAAAATCATGAGGGGTCTAGACAGAGTAGATAGAGAGAAACTGTCCCCTTTGGCAGAAGGATCGAGAATCAAAGGACACAGATTAAAGGTGATTGGCAGAAGAACCAAAGGCGACGTGAGGAAAAACTTTTTTACACAACGAGTGGTTAGTGTAGTGTATGTACCCGTCTACCTTTAAGGAAACTATTGTATGTAACCGTTCACCTTTAAGAGAACTACTTTAGGTGTGGCACTACTTGTTTGGCTTCTGTATACTGTAATACCGACAGTGACCACACCAGTATATAAGTGTTGTGGCAGGATTGCTGAGGCAATCGAATAGTAAAGACCTGTTTGTTTGTTACTCCTGAAGTCTGTGTCGTTATTAACTGTACAACCCACAGACTTTACAGTGGCGACGAGTCCGATCGTACCCTGCGGCAAGACTACCAAAGCAACTAAAGAGCGTCGAAGAGAGGCAACCGCCCTCGTCGTTATGCTGGGAGAAAACACGAGGCTGCAGCAATAGAAAGGAAGAAGACTTTAGCAACAAAAGCTTCCAGCAGCAATAGGCACTGACTACCCTTCTACCACGGTGCGGAGTGAGCCGATCAGCAGGAAACAAGGCGGCCGCGGAGACTGTGAGTAGGGGAAAGTGTAACGAAATCCGGAGGATAAGGGCTGTGCACTCGACCACGGTCGAGGGAGAGCAGAGCTGGTCAGGAAGTCGGGTCCAACGGCGTCGTGAGATAGCCGGACCGCGATCGGCGGGAAAAGCCGGGCAGCGACCGAAGCCACGAAGCGCTGAGACCGGGAGCAGGCGCGGGAAGAGAGAAACTCAGCCGCAGCCGGGGAGGGAAGCACCGGACTGCGTGAGGGCTGGGAGGCGAACGGGAGCCGAGCGTGTGGGAGAGGCAGAGCCGACCAAAGGAGGCTGCGTGAGAGCCAGTCCAGCGGCTGAACTGTTCTCCACCAACGGGGTACCCAGCGCCGGTAGAGCCGAACGTGTGGGAGAGAGACGGAGCCGAGCAAGGGGAGAGGGACTGCGTGAGAGCCAGTCCAGCGGCTGAACTGTTCTCCGCCAACGGGGTACCCAGCGCCGGTAGAGCCGAACGTGTGGGAGAGAGAGACAGAGCCGAGCAAGGGGAGAGAGACTGCGCGAGAGCCAGTCCAGCGGCTGAACTGTTATCCGTGAACGGGGTGTACCCAGCGCCGGTAGAGCCGTGCGAGCGGGAGAGAGAGACAGAGCCAAGCAAGGGGAGAGAGACTGCGCGAGAGCCAGTCCAGCGGCTGAACTGTTATCCGTGAACGGGGTGTACCCAGCGCCGGTAGAGCCGTGCGAGCGGGAGAGAAAGACAGAACCGAGTAAGGGGAGCTGTGCGGAAGCCAGCCAGCGGCTGAACCTGTCCACTGTGGGGAAAGCGTACCCCTTCCACCAGGGAAGAAACGCGGGAAGCCGCCATTAGGCGGAGAAGACGACAGAAGCGGGAAACCGCCATTGAAGTGGGCGGGGAGAGAAGGAAAGAGCGGGAAACCGCCATTTTCGCGGGAAAACCGCCATCTTAACTGCCATTGAAGTGGGCGGAGAGAGAAGGAAAGAGCAGGAAACCGCCATTTTCGCGGGAAAAACCGCCATCTTAGAAATAAACAAATAAATAAGAATACTTAAAGAAATACTTGTGCTGCTCCCAAGGAAAGAAAGATGCCTAAGCGAGGGAATATTAACGATTTTAATTCTGATATAGAAGACTGGGCCACGTACGTGGAACGCATAGAGATTTATTGTGAAGCCAACAAAATAGAGGAAGACGACAAGGCGATAACATTGCTAAACTCGATGGGGGCAAAAACATACGGGCTCTTGAAGCATCTAATAGCACCAGATAAACCGGCGGATCAGACTTTCGAAGAGATTGTGGCTGTGCTGAAGGACCACTTGAACCCCACACCGTTGATGTTGGCTGAACGTTTCAAATTCTATGCAAGAACGCAGAGGAAAGACGAAAGTAACGCGGAATACTTGGTCGAACTGCGTAGGCTGGCGAAATACTGCCAGTTCGGAGGGAATCTGACAGAGGCACTGCGAGACAAGTTTGTATGTGGATTGTCCAAAGAAGGGACGCAAAAGCGACTACTGGAAGAGAACGACCTCACACTAGACAGGGCTGTTCTTATAGCTGCATCGCACGAAGCCGCAGCGAAAGGAACGGCAGAAATGCAGCTGAAGGCGGCGGCACTCGGGGTGGACCAAATTACCTCGAATACAACAAAATGCTATCGTTGTGGGAAGACAACGCACGACCAGAATCAATGCTGGTTTAAGAACCAAGAATGTAGGAAATGTGGCAAACTGGGTCACATCGCAAAGGTATGCCGGTCAGGGAGGAAGACCAACAACCAAAGGAAGCCACCACAAGAAAAGTACAGCAAGGTACACAAGGTGGCTGAGAAGAGTTCAGACGAACAGAATTCAGACTCAGACCCAAACAACCAGGAGCTGGGTAGTCTGAGAATTCACAATGTGGGGAGGGAAGCTGATCTACAAACTATCTGGGTCATGCTAAGAATAGCTGGAGTCCAAGTAAGAATGGAGTTGGACACTGGATCAGCTCTATCAGTCATCAATCGAAGGGACTACCACCGGCTATTCTCTCACATACCCTTAAGGAATACCAAGTTCGTATTGCAGACATACCCGGGGCATAAAGTATACCCCATGGGGAAGATAAGAGTCAAGGTGAGAGAGAGGGGTAAAGAACACCCAAGAATGAACTTGTACGTATTACCTGAGGGAGGACCACCACTTCTAGGGCGGGAGTGGATTAAGAAAATAGACATGGAATGGCACTATCTAAAAGCCATCACGAGTGAGGACTCGGTACGAGCAATCAGCTCAGATTCTGGAACGGATGACGATAAGACTAACTCAAATATGGAAGACAAGGCTGAAATGGACTTGCCGACTATGGTGGAGAAAACGAAGACAGGCATAAAGGCTTATGCTACCGAGAAGGATAAAGCTTCAGAGCAGAACTCCAGGTTGACAGAGAATTCTGAGCCTGTCCAAGTTAAGGACTTATCCACGACGGAAGAACACAGAGCCCGGACTCAAACGTATCGCAAAATACAACAACAATTAGAACAGTTGAGTTACCGTCTCGTACAAGAGATGAAAACAATGGAACAATTCTGGGACACCGAATGGGAGAACCTGGAAAGACAACAGAGGCAGCTAGCTCAAGCTGAGAGCGACCATAGGGCCATCATGGCTAAGTATCGATCACATCTCCCTGATGCTGTTCAAGAGTTAGAATATTTGCAGAACGAAACAAATGAAGAGGAATCTTCAGGCAGCCAGGATTTTATCCCAGTTCCTCTCTACGACTCCTTACAAGCAGAGTGTAAGAAGTTGAAAGAACAGTATGAACAGGCCCAGGCTACAATTCTGGAGGGGGTTAACTCGGCAACCTCCGAAAAGCTAGTTTTAGTGAAAGCATATGAGCAACTAAAGGTTGAACATGAGCAAGAAGTCCAAAGGATGCAGGAAATGTTTGAGGAGCTCCAGGCCAAGACAGACTCATCGGTAGAGATTCCATCCATCGATGAAAAATTGGAGGTGGAAGACATGGCAGAACATGGAATCCAAGAGGTTCAAGAACTCATAAAAGTACTGAAGGAAACCCAAGACAAATATGAGGCGGAAATGACCAGGGTTCAACAACTTGAAGAACATAGTCAACTGGGAATCCGGGCAGTGGAAGGAAGGGCAACTGGAAGAGAAACAGAGACTGGAAGAATGGCCCCTGAACTGGAGCTAGAGAGCATCAAGGCGCAACTTCTTCGAGCGCTTAAAACCCAAGCACCAGAGGGAAAGGTGGATGAAATAGAGAAGAAGCTGATCCACAGTGTCCCCGGGGAAGAGTTAACGACCAGCCAACTCCTTCACAGGCGGAGTGACAAGACTCCACAAGGGGAACACGAGCTTCAGGCTTCAAAGGGAAGGAATTCAGAGCTTCCAAAAGGGATGGAGCTAGCTGAGGTGGCAACACAGCTTTTACAAGGATGCCAAAAGGACGCTGAATTACGTCAAATTGAACAGAAGAATGGGGAAACAGCTACTCCAGTAGAAGGAGTAAATAGCCGGATAACGCAATCCCCGATGGAAGGGAAGGTATTGAACTCACAAATGAGGACAGTAGTGAAGGAATGGCAGACAACCCAGGAAGAGCGTGATGAATATGAATGTATGAGGAAGTCTTTTCAAGAAAGATGTCTAGGGAAGGAACCACAGTCGGCTAACGTCCGGATGGGTAAGGAGGAAGTAGAAGGCCCTCTCGCTGGCCTAACTCAGGACGACCCCGAATATTACCATGACCTGTTGAGTGACACTGAACATTACGAGGATCTGGTCTGCCCAGTTTGTGAGGAAAACTCCCAAAGTGCTGAAATCAGGATGAAACACTTAAGGTCTAAGGAACATAGAGAGTTGGTGGCGCTACAGCTGGCAGCCGAGAAAGGAGCCCCGAGAGTCTCAAAAAGGCAGAAAAGAAAAAGAAGAGGCAGAAGACAATAACTATCTAAAATATTATCACTTCTACCAGCTCAGGAGGGGACCTACGAAAGGAGCTAAATTAGTTGAAAAGTGGGAAATTATCAAGACAGCCAGTTGGTTATAAAAGTCGGCACTGCTGGTTCAACAGGACGAAAGTTCAAGCTGTTACGTCAAGGAAAAGGCTATGGAGGAGTCACACTATCCATGTGAACCGGTTACACCAAAGAGATGTTGTTCGGACCAAGTCAAGATCGGAGACTGAATCTGTGAACTGTTCCCGCAGAGACTGACTTTGTGAACTGTTTCCCACCGAGATTATATCTGTAAAGTGTTTTATATGAAGTTGAAGATATGTATGTTAATGGGACTCTGTAAGTAATAAGCTAAAAAGGGAGGATTGTAGTGTATGTACCCGTCTACCTTTAAGGAAACTATTGTATGTAACCGTTCACCTTTAAGAGAACTACTTTAGGTGTGGCACTACTTGTTTGGCTTCTGTATACTGTAATACCGACAGTGACCACACCAGTATATAAGTGTTGTGGCATGATTGCTGGGGCAGATTCGCCCTGACCTTCGAATAGTAAAGACCTGTTTGTTTGTTACTCCTGAAGTCTGTGTCGTTATTTACAGTACAACCCACAGACTTTACAGTTAGGATCTGGAATGCAATGCCTGAAAGGATGGTGGAGGCAGACTCAATCACGACTTTCAAAAGGGAATTGGTTAAATACCTGAAGGAAAAAAATGAGCAGAGCTACGGGGAAAGGGCGGGGGAATGGGACTAGCTGAAGTGCTCTTGCAGAGAGCCGGCATGGGCTCGACGGGCCGAATGGCCTCCTTCTATGGTCTATTATTCTATATCCAACTCTCATGAATTTGCCCACAGCTTCCCTATTCGACTATAGCAGTCCTCTTTCTCATCCCAGGCTGTCTGGGTTACGGTTTCCTCACGAAAGACAGAAAACAACTATTATGTTCTATTTCGCTGCCCAATCGCGCAGGTACATCGAAGATGTCACGTTTGTGATCATGCTAATGAAATTTAGCAACCAAACCAGCGCAGTTTCAAATGCATTGTGGCCGCAATTTCCCGATTGCGCCCAAAGCGGAAACTCTACGCCCAACTGTATTGAGTTTGGATGGAAGAGAAAATGGGGCAGTGTCAAAGCAAGCAAGCAAAAAGTATCAGACCAAAATCAAGTCTAAACATTACAATAGATTTTGTAGACTTAATTCTCAAAGGTAATTCAAATTTTCATCGTTAGTTGTGGCACTAGCTTGCAGCCATATTAAGGACACTTTTTTTTAGATAAGAATTGTTTAGTTATTCATGTACATTAAGATGTTAGTGTTGAGGATGGAATGCTTCACATTTTAGGTAACCCAGTATGAGCATCAAGCACTCTCGCGTCAGGTATTGCACAATCAACAACAACAACAACCTGTACTTATATAGTGCCTTTAACGCAGTTAAATGCCCCAAGATGCTTCACAGGAACGTTATCAAAAAAAAATTGACACCAAGCCACGTAAGGAGATATTAGGACAGATGACCAAAATCTTGGTCCAAGAAGTTTTAAGGAGCGTATTAAAGGAGGGAAGAAAGATAGAGAGGCGGAGAGGTTTAGGGAAGGAATTCCAGAACTTAGATCCTTGACAGCTGAAGGCACAGCCGCCAATGGTGGAGTGATTAAAATCAGGGATGCGCAAGAGGCCAGAATTGCAGGAACACAGAGATCTTGGAGGGTTGTAGGACTGGAGGAGGGTACAGAGATAAGAAGAGGTGAGGCTATGGCGGGGTTTTGTAAACAAGGATGAGAATTTTAAAATTGAGATGCTGCTGGACTGGGAGCCAATGTCGGTCAGCAAGCACAGGGGTGACGGGTGAACAGGACTCAGTGCGCCTTAGGATACGAGCAGCAGAGATTGCGCAGAGTAGAAGATGGGAGGCAGGTCAGGAGAGCCTGGAATAGTCAAGGCTAGAGGCAACAAAGGCATGGTTGAGGGGTTCAGCAGCAGATGAGCTGAGGCAGTGCCGGAGACGGGCGATGTTACACCAGGTGGAAGTAGGCGTTCTTGAATCAGAGTAATGCTCCCTCTACTCTGCCCCAACAACAGGCTCCCTCTACACTGCCCCAACAACAGACTCCCTCTACTCTGCCCCAACAACAGGCTCCCTCTACTCTGCCCCAACAACAGGCTCCCTCTACTCTGCCCCCAAAACAGGCTCCCTCTACTCTACCCCAACAACAGGCTCCCTCTACTCTGCCCCCAAAACAGGCTCCCTCTACTCTGCCCCAACAACAGGCTCCCTCTACTCTACCCCAACAACAGGCTCCCTCTACTCTGCCCCCAAAACAGGCTCCCTCTACTCTGCCCCAACAACAGGCTCCCTCTACTCTGCCCCAACAACAGGCTCCCTCTACTCTGCCCCAACAACAGGCTCCCTCTACTCTGCCCCAACAACAGGCTCCCTCTACTCTGCCCCAAAAACCGGCTGCCTATACTCTGCCCCAACAACAGGCTCCCTCTACTCTGCCCCAACAACAGGCTCCCTCTACTCTGCCCCAAAAACTGGCTGCCTATACTCTGCCCCAACAACAGGCTCCCTCTACTCTACCCCAACAACAGACTCCCTCTACTCTGCCCCCAAAACAGGCTGCTTATACTCTGCCCCAACAACAGGCTCCCTCTACTCTGCCCCCAAAACAGGCTGCCTATACTCTGCCCCAACAACAGGCTCCCTCTGCTGTGCCCCAACAATTCCAATAAGAAATTCAGGAGAAACTTCTTACCCAGAGAGTGGTGAGAGTGTGGAACTCACTACCACATGGAGTAGTTAAGGCAACTAGCATAAATGCATTCAATGGGAAGCTAAGATAAGCACATGAGGGAGAACGGAATAGAAAGATATGCTGATAGGGTTAGATGAAGAGGGGTGGGAGGAGGCTAGTGTGGAGAATAAACACAGACATAGACCTGTTGGGCCAAACGGCCTGTTTCTGTGCTGTAAACCCTACATAATTCCACGTAAAATGTTACTGGATCAAACAAAGAACAGAAGGTTAAGAGTCTCTTTATATTGAACTGACACCAACAGATCGGTAACTGTATATCAGGCATGTCAAGTTACATAAAAAAGCAAAATACTGCAGCTGGAAATCTGAAATAAAGACAGAAAATGCTGGAAACACTCAGCATCTGTAGACCGAGAAGCAGAATTATTATTTCAGGTCGATGACCATTCATCAGAATATATATATATATATATAACATTTTATAATTAATAGAGAAACAGCAGGAACAGTGATGCAATGAAAGTCCAAATTACACAGTTAATAACCAGCCCAGAGACCTACCAGGCACACCAAGGGCTGCAAGTATAGGGTAGCAGACGGCAAACGGCAGACCAGTTATTCGACCGTGCATTTCTTGAGATAAGCTCTGATGGTTGTTGGGTCAGAGGCAGCAGCTTTGACTGACAGGGTGGAAGGAGTCCTTATTTATATCAGATTGCACCATCATTGTCATTAGTTACAGGTATTTGAACAAACAGAATATTCTCATTAGCGACAGTCATTTGAGAAATATTACGTAATAGAATGGATTTAAAAAAATGTTTTAAATTTCCTTATGGGATCTGGGCATCGCTGGCAAGGCCAGCATTTGTTGCCCATCCCTAGATGCCCTTGAGAAGGTGGTAGTGAGCCACCTTCTTGAATTGCTGCAGTCCGTGTGGTGAAGGTTGTTGTTAGAGAGGTGTAGGGGGGCATCTTTTAACTGATCTACGGTAATTTACCTGGTCTTGCAGCCTTTGCCTGCTCTCTGACCAATTCCAACCTTTTACCTGGTTTACGGTAATTCACCTGGTCAGGCAGCCTGCTGCTACACTGGAAACAAATTTCAAATAAACCAATTTTCAAACAGCGGTTTCGAATCACTACCCCACCTTTCAGTTCTGACTGAAGGACTTATAATTAATGATATTAAAATGGACAAATGGTCTGGATGAGAGAAAAATCAAGCTTTATTAACTAAAAGAAACTATTGCATATGAACACAGTAATTACAGTAAAATTGCTTAAATGGAGGAAGGCCGACGGCAAAAACGAGGGGTAAGTGGCTACAATGTTGATTAAACAATCTTAGCAATATCCCCTTAATTACCACCCCTAAGTCCTTCCTAGGTTGCCTTGCTGAGGAGTCAGAAACCTGCTCACCTGTGGTCCAGCGAAGTAAGAGCTCAGAGAGAGATAGCTTCTCAGGAGCTATCTTTATACCTGGAAAAGTCTGTCTGCAAAATTCGTGCCCAAAGTTCCAATACACAAGAGAAACGCTGATGATTGGTTGATTCAAAGTGGTTGGAATGGGCTAATGTGTCTGCACTGTGGGGCCGAAATGTTCCTGCCCACATTCGGAGCTCACCTGGGCTAAAACAAAAGGGAATGCAACTGCCCTATTGTCCAGAATGATGGGTGCTTCAAAAACCCATTCAATTCCTAAACTGTTGCATAAAAAATCCATCCCATTGTTTCAGTATCTCATTGTCTGTGAGTGCTTTGAATGGCTGTGTAAACAGAAGCAGTTTCAATCAATTGTCCTGCAGTTAGTCTCAAGTGGGCTAATCTCTTATGTCAATAAGCAACTTGAAGTGCTTCTGAAGGGAACCTCCCTTTGATTGGCAGATCTTTGACAGCCACTGTATCCTCCCACTTTTTCACAGACAACGCGAGCTGTTTTTTTTTCAAGCCCCATTGTTCTTGGCCAATGCTTTCTGTGGCCATTTTAAAACCTTTTGTGATTGCCCAAACTCCAGGGAACAATTTTATTAATAAAAGTACTGTCTTAAGGTGTGTGAATATTTTCCACAGAGCTCCACGAGTCCGGTGTTGTCCACATTCTTTCCATCTCAAAGCAGTCTTTTGCGGTTCTAGGCACATTTTAAAATATTGTAGACAAGTCACATCACCCAATTCTTCGTCCACGATGTGGACCAATATTTTCAATCTTCAGGGAAAAATAGGGGAATTTTGTGAAACCCCTACAGAGGGAGGGCCAGGATGTTGACCCACGACGATGAAGGATCGGCGATATTCTTCTAAGTCAGGATGGTGTGTGAATTGAGGGGAACTTGGAGGTGGTGGTGTTCCCATGCACCTGTTGCCCTTGTCCTTCTAGGTGGAAGAGGTCGTGGGTTTGGGAGGTGCTGCCAGAGAAGACTTGGCGAGTTGCTGCAGTGTATCTTGTAGATGGTACACACTGCAGCCATGGTACGCCGGGGTTGGAGGGAGTGAATATTTAAGGTGGTGGATGGGGTGCCAATCAAATGGGCTGCTTTGTCCTGGATGGTGTCGAGCTTCTTGAGTATTGTTGCAGCTGCACTCATCCAGGCATGTGGAGAGTATTCCATCACACTCCTTACTTGTGCCTTGTAGGTGGTGGAAAGGCTTTGGGGAGTCAGGAGGTGAGACACTCACCGCAGAATACCTAGCCTCTGAACTGCTCTTGTTGCCACAGTATTTATGTGGCTGGTCCAGTTAAGTTTCTGGTCAATGGTGACCCCCAGGATGTTGATGGTGGGGGATTCGGCGATGGTAATGTCATTGAATGTCAAGGGGAGGTGGTTAGACTCTTGCTTGTTGGAGATAGTCATTGCCTGGCACTTCTGTGGTGAGAATGTTACCTGCCATTTATCAGCCCAAGCCTGAACGTCGTCCAGGTCTTGTGGCATGCGGGCATGGACTGCTTCATTATCTGAGGAGTTGTGAATGGCGCTGAACACTGTGCAGTCATCAACGAACACCCTCATTTCTGACCTTATGTTCGAGGGAAGGTGATTGACGAAGCAGCTAAAGATGGTTGGGCCTAGGACACTGCCCTGAGGAACTCCTGCAGCGATGTCCTGGGGCTATGATGATTGACCTTCAATCACCACAACCATCTTCCTTTGTGCTAGGTATGACTCCAGCCAGTGGAGAGTTTTCCCCCCGATTCCCATTGACTTCAGTTTTACTGGGGCTCCTTGATGCCACACTCGGTCAAATGCTGCCTTGATGTCTAGGGCAGTCACTCTCACCTCACCTCTGGAATTCAGTTCCTTTGTCCAAGGCTGTAATGAGGTCGGGAGCCGAGTGATCTTGGCGGAACTCAGACTGGGCATCAGTGAGCAGGTTATTGGTGAGTAAATGCTGCTTGATGGCACTGTCGATGACACCTTCCATCACTTTACTGATGATTTAGAGTAGACTGATGGGGCGGTAATTGGCTGGATTGGATTTGTCCTGCTTTTTGTGAATGGGACATACTTGGGCAGTTTTCCACATTGTCTGATAGATGCCAGTGTTGTAGCTGTACTGGAATAGCTTGGCTAGAGGCGCAGCTAGTTCTGGAGCACAAGTCTTCAGCACGACAGAGTCGAGTGTCGGAAGGAGCAGAGAGCGGCGGAACAGTGAGTACTTAAACTCACTTTCCCCCTGATTCCCATTGACTTCAGTTTTACCAGGGCTCCTTGATGCCACACTCGGTCAAATGCTGCCTTGATGTCAAGGGCAGTCACTTTCACCTCACCTCTGGAATTCAGCTCCTTTGTCCATGTTTGGGACATGGCTGTAATGAGGTCGGTAGCTGTAGGGTTCTCAAAATTCCCACATTCCCCAAAAGTTATCAATAAAAGGAACCCTGTATGGACAAGTTATTAAAAAGGGTACCCAAAGAAAATGGCTTCTGAAGCCCCGTGACCGAAGCCTGCAGGATTTTAAAAAGCAAGGCCCTGCTAAAGGCAGGCCCATTCAAATTCTGAAATGAAACCTAACATGCATGGATCTGTGTGAAAGACTTTGTCATTTCTAAAGTCAGACAGCTAGGTAAACACAGAATATGCATCCTTCATCTCGAAACAGTTAACTCAGGATAGACGTAATCTTGAGGCCATTAACTTTTTGCGTACATAATCGGTAACCGCTCAAAGGAGCCACCAAGTCAGGAAAAGACGATTAAACTTCAGAAATGACAAACAGCCAGGATATTGAAGCCATTAAGCAAGGAGACAACCGCCCCAAAAGCAGTTAAAGTGGATCACTGTAAACACTTTAGATGAGCCCGCCAAAATTAAACAAAGAACTGACCTGATTTGGCGCGCAGATAAGGGAATTGAAGAACCGGTATAATTGCAGGCCCACCAGTAGCCAAGGTCTCTTCTCTCTCTCTTCCCTGCTCTCCCTCTTCTCGTCTCGTCCCGCTCTAACACCGAGGACGCCCATTACAACACCGGGGGCCATACGCGGGAGGAGAACGGGGCCCGACTCAAAACACACAGGACACACGGGGGCCACAAGCGGGCAGGCGAGACGAGATGAACGGCAAGGCCGATAAGCAGAGAAGGGCAGCGAAAAGGAAGCATTGGGGATGAGCGAGCACAAAGCCCAGTAAGCGAACGTTCGATGCATGGGTAGAAGGAGCATCTGACGACCACGAGCACCACGGTAACAAACTAGACCGCCAACCGAACCCCAACCACAACAAAACTTTCAACGACCAGACCACCACCAGAAGAACAACCATTCTGCAAGGTAAAGTACCCACCAAAGACTTTACTCTTTAAACTGAGGAAAAGGGGGTACTTTACTCAGACGACTCCACCGCCGCGCCCTGGGACCACGTGACGATGGCAGGCCCCAAAGGACACAAAGAGCGAACCCCAAAACCACAACTGGCTTAATCGACAGGTTTCGAACTGTCAAGGAAACCCCATTGTTGAGCATAAATTCCTGGCCCCACTTAGCTCAATCTAGTTAGGTATTGGGGGTGGGACAAGGGTAGGGGGATTATTAACGTGATTGTTCCCTCATTGTGCCATGTGTTCCCCATTCCCAACTAAGTGTAACTTTATATGCCTGTAATTATTCTCGTGATTTTTCCAGTGTTTTAATATTGTGCCTTTTAATAAAATTACGGTTTTCTTGTACCAAACCAATTGTCTACACTATTTCTGTATCGCCGCCTGTACCTAAGTCCGGTGTCTAGAACCTGGGGGGGGGAAGTGATTCAAACTGCTCAGAGACAGTCAGGGGCAGAGCTGACTGGGCACATGCCACCCCCTACAGAAATGGCGACCGCGGCAGACCTCCGGCAACAGGGGTGCGATACAGTAAGCAATGGTTCGGAAGAGCAAACCATGATGGAGGAAAGGATTTCTGATTATGTGTTCAGCAACGTGAATATCACAAAGAAGTGGATCACCAATCTGTTAAAGGCTGGGCGTCCGGTAGATACAGCAGCTAAGTGGACAGAAGGGAAGGAGCACAAGAAATCCTTAGAGAAGGCAGTCTGGCTGATGTGCTTCAAGAGGTAGGTCCATCTTTTGGACAGGCTCATTGCAGCACAGGCAGCCGAGATACAGGAGTCAGCTCTGGAGGTCCAGGTCAAGGCTCTAGCAGGGGAGAAGTTACTGGTAGCGTTGCAGGCCCTAAACCAGGAAAGGGTACAGTTAATGGGAGAATATAAGGCCAGGTTGGAATACCTACGGTGCCAGGTCACTGAGGCCAAGAGCAGTGAGCTGTGGTTACGGGAATAGAACGCCCGCCTAGCAAGACAAGTAAGAGAGCGGGAGGAGAAAGTAAAAGAAGTAAAGGCAACCTATAAGTTGGCAAGTGAACAGGGGTTTGAAGATGCAGATCATGGCCCCTGCAAGGAACAAATAGAGAATCTGAGCCTGGCCCTAAGGAAGGCAAAGGGCATGGTGTGCCTCATAAGCCCAAAGGCAGGCCAGGTGGATTTTACAGGGAACGAGGGGAGAACGGTTCAGACACCACAGGTAGTGTCAAGGGACGACCCGGTTGAGGAACAGGAGGTCCCGCGAGCACCACCCGTAGTGCCAGGTTTTAGCGAGGTCTGGCAGCAAGGGGGGGTGAGGTCAGGGGTAGAAGCGAAGGTGGAACAACCCCCGCAAGAGAGGCTGGAACCAGAACCCATGTGCCCAGCCCAGCATCCGAGGTTCGGCCCACCCATTAACGGTGAGGAAGAGGGACCCCTCCAAAACCAGTTCGTATTAACCTACAGCACCCAACAGCTTAGGGCTAAGTGAGCCATATCCCAAAGCTCACCGAAAAAGGGGACCCCTCGGTCCACTTCAGGGAAGTGGAACAGGCAGCCAGCATCAATGAATGTGATGATGCTGAGCAGGCCAAAATGCTGCTGTTCTCTTTGGAGGGTAAGCTCCTCCACTCCCTCTCTGATGAGTGTAAGAGGGGGCAGAGCAGGTATGAGGAGCTCAGGGATGAAGTTCTGGAGGCCATGGGGATGAATGAGGGAAGTCCTTTCTCCCGTGTGGAGAAGACAGTGCAGCTCGCAGGGGAAACCCCGCAGGCTTTCACGGACAGGTTATGGCCGGTGTACAGGAGTGCCTGTCCTGGGGCACCTAACCGGGCATTCCTGAACTGGGATCAGCTGGCCCACTGGCTCCGTTGCCTGATGGCAAGCAGCTTGCCACAGGTCCGGGCCAAGGCGGAAGTCTGGTTCGACCCTAGGAATCCCCTGACCACCGAACTTACGGTGATCAGACAGTTGACCCTAGCCTATAAGAACGGTAGGAGAACTGATGCACACCCACCTAAGGAGAAGGTGCATGAGGTAAAACCCGGACAGGGTAGGAAGGAGTGGCATCAGGAAGGGAATAACCCTTCTAGCACAAAGCTCAATTGTTACGGGTGTGGGAAGGATGGACACTGGAGGAAGGAGTGCAAAAACCCTTGGAAAGAAAAGAAGGGAAAGAATTCCACAGCTCCAGCCCAAAAGACAGAGGCAGGAATCCCTCCTGCCACGGTCAAGTCAATTTTGGACACCGTGAGGTCCATATTGACTTGCCAAGGGAAAGTAGCAGCCTCTACCGGTGCTCTGACCCCGTCAGCCCCATCCAACCCACAGCCCTGACTAGAGCCAGCGCAGCCTGTTTACCTGTGTTACCTGAAGTACGATGTATGGAAGAGACCCCTCGTGGAGATGGAGGTAGAAAAGGTGAAGGGGACCTATCTGTTGGATATGGGGGCATCATGCACCGTGGTCCCCTCAGCTAACCCCACCACCTCACCTCTATCTAGCGGGGTCCCATACAGCCTGTCGGGATTCACAGGCAGAGAACAGGATGGCTCATTTTCCATCCCGCTCTCCATTCATTTAGGAACACTCCGCTCTAAGTGGACCTGTATCCTAATGATGAAGTGGGAACAGGAGGGTGGAAAAGGGATCCTGGGAGCTGACTTTATTGTAGGCCACGGGATCCTGGTGGATTTAAGAAATCATTGCCTATGGGGGGCAAGTACAGGAAAGGAAGGCAGAGTAGTAGTCATCCCAGGGAAAGAAGGGAAACATAGAAACATAGAAGATAGGAGCAGGAGTAGGCCATTCGGCCCTTCGAGCCTGCTCCGCCATTCAATGTGATCATGGCTGATCATCCAAATTCAGTACCCTGTCCCTGCCTTTTCCCCATATCCCTTGATCCCTTCAGCCTCAAGAAACATATCCAACTCTTTCTTGAATATATTTAATGAACTGGCCTCCACTGCCCTCTGTGGCAGAGAATTCCACAGGTTCACCACTCTCTGGGTGAAGAAATTCCTCCTCATTTCAGTCCTAAATGGCTTACCCCTTATCTTTAGACTATGACCCCTGGTTCTGGACTCCCCGGCCATCAGAAACATCCTTCCAGCATCTAGTCTGTCCAGACCTGACAGAATTTTATAGGTTTCGATGAGATCCCCTCTCAATCTTCTAAACCCCAGTGAGTATAAGCCCAATTGACACAATATCTCCTCACAGGGAAGGGGACCCTGTGCACCATGAAGCCTAAGGAGGGTTATAACCTCGAGCCCATGGTCAGTAATACCCCGAAGGAGTTCCAGGAATTTGTGCGAGCCCACCTAGCCACATTTGTCACGCACAAACATGACAGTGGGAGGGTCAATGGGTTTGAGGTCAGCGTAGACGGGGACCCCATGGCCCGACCACAAAAACAGTACAACTTCCCCAGGGAAGTGGAGCCAGACATGGAAGCAGTCATGTCCTCCTTAGTACAGCAAGGGGTCCTGAGACCGACAGACACCCACGTAAACTCTCCACTGTGGCCGGTTAGAAAGCCGGACAATTCCTGGAGGGCCACGGTGGACTATCGGGTGCTCAACAGCAACATCCCAGCCTGTGTAAGGGGGGGTGGTGGGTGTGGCGCATGCGCCCAGTCAGTTATGCCCCTGACTGTTTGGTGAGCAGTTCGAATCACTCCCACACCCCTTGGGTTCTAGACACCAGACTTAGGTACAGGCGGCGATACAGAAAGACTCGAGTAGACAGATGGTTTGGATATAAGAAAACCAGAATTTTATTAAAACAGAGAATAACACAGTCTTATGAGCAATTACTAGTATAAAATACAGGCAAACACAAAATAACTATACTTATACAGGGAATGGGGAACACACGGCACATCGAGGGAAAACAAACTATATTAACAATCCCCTTATCCTTATCCTACCCTCTATACCTAACTAGATTAAGCTATGAGGGGCCAGAATTCATGCTCACCAATCCAAAGCAAAGCCAACTGTTAACGAAATGCGGATTTTGAGATCTGGTTCTCTGTCCTCTTAGGTACCCCGTCGCCACGTGGTCTTCAGGGGCGTGGTGCGGGAGCTGCTACTGCGACGCACCTTCTTCTCCTCCGCTACCGTCGTCGTCTCGTCCCGAAGGGTACTCCTCTTCTTCTCCCTCGGGCGGTCGTCGGCGGTAACATTATATCTATCGGACAGTTAACAGTTTTTATCGTTTAGATTTTGTTACCCATGCATCGAACGACAGTATATTCGAGGAAGCATAGGCACCTGCGTTACAGTGTTCAACAAGATGTTCGTCTTCCCAAGCGTCAGTTTATAACTCGGCGCTTGGTCTTTATCGATATGTTTTTCACTGCCCTGCTCTGCCCTTAGTTTATCGAGTCTTATCGTCTTCTTCGTCTCTACTCGTCTCGTCTACCTGCTACCTGCTTGAATTCATCTCGCCCCTTTTTGCGGCCTGGTCGCCCCAGATGACGGGGGACTCGGGTCTCGTTCTCCTCCCCGGCCATTGGTATGGTGTCCTTTGCTGCTGAAAACTCACCGCGAGGCCAGGGCACGAATGAGCCGGGAACCAAGAGTGAGGGCCAAGCGCAAGAGAGAGCAGAGAGAGAGAGAGCGAGATTGCTACCCGGGGTCTGCAGTTATACCCATTGTTTCATCCCTTATCTGCGCACCAAATCAGGTTAGTTCATTGTTCAAATTTTGGCGGGCTGTTTTAAATAATTACAGCAGTCTAAACTAACTGTTTTTAGATGGCCGTTTATTGCACCTAATGGCCTGATGTCCAAGCTGTATTGTTATTAATGCATTCTAAGTGGCCTGTCCAGCCTCGATGGCTTCCTTAAGCTGTTTCCGATTATTTATGCAGACGACTTGATGGCCTCAAGTATAGGCCCAACTGGTTCCGATCTGTCTACGATCTGGCTTAATGCATATTCTAATGTTTGCTGTCTGATTTTCCAAAACACAAAGTCCTTTTCACAGAAACTGCATTTTAGGTTTCGATTTCCCCACAAGCTGCTTGTTCTGTGCTGCAGAATCCAAGCTTTAAAAATCTTGCAGGCTTTTGGCCATGAGGTGCGGATGCCATCTTTTGGGTACCCTTTTTAAAATATCCATGCAGGGTCCCTTTTATTAATAACTTTGTGGAAATGTGGAAATTTTGCGAATCCTACACCTGTGCACCCATGGTAGCAACAGTTGCCGACCTGATAGGAAGTATCCCTGCATCCGTGACCACTTTCACGGTGCTGGATATTTCCAATGGCTTTTGGCCCATCCCTTTAAGGAGGGAGGACCAGTACAAGTTTGCCTTTACTTTTAAAGGGCAACAGTACACCTGGAACTGTTTGCCTCAAGGCTTCCACAATAGCCCCAGCATCTTCCACCAGTGCATGGCAAACAGTTTAAAGGGCTTCAGCCAGCCCAGACAGTTCGTGCAGTATGTGGATGACCTGCTCCTCTTCACCGATTCGAGAGAGGAGCATGGCCCACTATTGGCTGAACTGCTGGAGTTTCTCAGGCAGGAGGTTTTTAAAGTAAACCCAAAGAAAGCGCAGATCGGCCAGCAGGAGGTGAAATTCCTGGGCCTGACCGTACGCGCTGGGGAAAGGGCCATAGATAAGGCTAGGAGGGAGACGGTACAGGAGTTACCAGTCCCCAACACAGTCACGGATGTGAGGTCGTTTCTAGGGCTAACGGGGTACTGCAGAGACTTTATTGAGGACTATGCAGCCACAGCAGCCCCTCTGCTCCAACGCCTACACAAAGGAGTGGAGTGGGCTTGGGATGAGGGTTGCCAGGCAACATTTGTCAGGCTCAAGAAAGATCTGCAGACCGCACCAGCTCTAGCGGCCATAGATGGGGGGAAAGAGTTCTTCCTGGAGGTAGCAGCCAGCGGGGACAGCCTGAGTGCTGTGCTGCTCCAAGAGCAGCATGGCAGGCTGAGGCCGGTGGTCTACTCCTCCAGGATACTCACGGATGTGGAGAAGAGCTACTCCAATTGTGAGAGGCACCTCTTGGCCACACATTGGGCTGTGAAAAGATCACTGATCTTCACAAGCACCTCTCCCATCACCCTCCTCACCCATCACACACCCACCCAGATGCTCCTGGATGGGAGAATCAAAGATGGGACAGTGAGCAGTGCCCGCATTGCTCGCTGGACCCTGCTTCTCTCACAGATGGACCAAAAAGCAAAAGGGCCCTGCGAGCCAAAGCTCGCAGCCAACTTGGTATATCCTGGAACAGCCCACCGGTGTTCCATAGAAGGGGTTTGGGAAGTCGACATAGGTTTACGGGCTGGGATACACCCCACAGGCTGTGAAATCTATGATGTGGACGGCTCCAGCTCAGTATCTGCTGGTGAGAGACTCACAGGGTGTGGAGTTTGTGACCCAGCGGCGAACATTGCCCTGGCAATTAAGCTCCCCAGCACCATGAGCGCCCAGCAGGCTGAACTGTCCACGGTAGTGTACGTTGTTACACACCCCGAAATCTTCCCCACCCATTACACGATTTGCTTGGATAGTATGTTCACATGCAATTCATGTACGGGGTACCTGGCAATCTGGTCCCGCCGCGGATACACCTCTGCCGATGGGAGACCACTCACAATGAAACCCCTGCTGGAGAAAATCTTAGCAGCAGTGGGGGAGGAAGGGGAGGTTTTCATCCATAAGATGAAAGCCCATTCCTCCACAGAACCCCGTAGTCAGGGCAACCAGCAGGCTGACATGCTAGCTAAGGAGGGTGCCCGCACTAGCACTTTCTGGGACCCATATGGGTACAGACCCATAGCAGCAGTCAGGGGTAGGGATGGGACAAAAGGGAGTGCAGGTGTAGCTTTAGCCCCGGACCTCAAGACGGTCCATACCCAAGACCCCATCCTTAAGGCAGTCCTGAGCGCAGTGACTGAGGGAAAAAGGGTAGAGGGCCCTTACGGTACAGCAGCCTTCTCTGTGAAAGAAGGTGTTATGTTCATAAATAAATAGACGTTTTCATTATGAACAGCTAGCTTGAGCTAGCCATTTATTCAGCCATGTGGACTAGTGTACAGGCATCCATCTTGACTACTGCCTTGTGGGTAGCCCTTACTAAACATACAGCTCCACCTAGTGTACCATTCTAGAATGACATGTTACTGATCATTACATCCCCCTTCCTTAGAGGTTAAACAAATCAATATCAATCAATCATAACGACATAAACATCTTCACAGCAGTCAACACATTTTCAAAGCTTTACTTTATGAACTCGAAGCTTTTCATTCTTTTATTATAGTTTTCTTTGTACTCAAAGATTAAGCCTATCAGGCTTTTTTACTTCACGTGTGGATCTTCTCAGCACAGGTAAGTCTGATGTGTTTTCATGAGAGCCTGTATGTGTGTTTGTGTTAGATTGTTCTGGTGGCGAGTGACAAGATTCAGTTGCGGCATTGTCATCGATTTGCTCTTGGATAGTTTTTTGTGTTTTCAGGAGGGAACGGCGGTTCCTCCTGAGAATCTGTCCTACCTCAGTTCTAACAGTGTATGACCTCGGTCCTACTTCCTCAAGAACTGTAGCTTTCCTGTTCCATGCATTTGGATCCTCAATCCTGACAACATCATCCCTTGTCAATGGTTTCAGAGTTTTGGATGACTTGTCATAGTGTGATTTCTGTTTCAGCTTTAACAGTTGAAGTCTCTGTCTTAGTTCCTTACTCTGCTTTTCTTTTGCACAGCAGTGTAGCGTGGTGCGCAACTTGCGATCCATTAGGAGTTCAGCAGGTGAAGAACCAGAGTCTAAAGGTGAGGCTCGGTAGCTCAGCAGGGCGAGATAAGGATCAGACTTGCTTTCTGTTGCTTCCTTCAATAGCTGTTTGAGAATTTGAACACCTTTCTCTGCCTTACCATTCAACTGAGCATACAGAGGACTGGATGTGATGTGTTGAAAGTCATAATGTGCTGCAAACTGTTGCCACTCCTTACAGTTGAAGCACGGACCATTGTTGCTAACGGCAATCCTGGGAATTCCATGTCTGGCGAAGATGGATTTAACATGCATTATGACACTGCTTGCTGATGTGCCTGAGAGCAGCGCCATCTCAGGATAGTTAGAATAGTAGTCAATCACTATTAGATAGTCTTTACCATTCAAATGAAAAAGGTCCATACCAAACTTTTGCCATGGTGCTGTTGGTAAGTCAGCTACTATCATTGGTTCCTTTGCTTGTTTGTTTTGGTGTTTCTGACATGTCTCACATATGCCTATCATGTTCTCAATGTCCTTATTTATGCCAGGCCAATAAACAGTGTCTCTTGCTCTCCATGCATTTTTCAATTCTGAGGTGTCCCTCATGAATCCTTTTGAGCATATCTTGACGTAAAACCTGTGGAATGACTATTCTGTTCTGTTTTAGTAATAGTCCACTTGCGACACTTAACTCTGACCTGATGTGAAAGTACTTTGGACAGGAACCTTTTGGCCAACCATGATGAATGTTCTCTATCACTGTTTGTAACACTGTGGCCTAGAAATTCGGTGGGGTTAGCGCCCAATTAGAGGCGTTAGAGGGCCTTGCACCAGAATTATAGCCGCGATCGAAATTGCGTTGGGCCCTACCATCGGCGTTAGCCAGTAGCGTTACGCCGGCACCGATTACGTCATCGGTGTGCGCAGCGGCCTGGTTGCCGTGGTAACGCGGCCGGACGCCCAAATTCAGTTGCGGCCGCCTCGCCCGTGGCAGCCGCAACCAACGATTGTTCAACGGGATGTTGCAGCACGTAGCGCCGGCGCATTAAGGTGGAGCGGCGGCCGGCCGCTTTCCCGGCGGCCGCCTGCCCGCACCTCCCTCCCCGGACTCCTCCACCACCTCCCCGCGGCACTGATGTGTGTGGCCCGCGAGCCCGGCACTTCTCCGAGGTGCCGGGCTCATTTGTCGGGCGAATCGACCGGTCAGCGGTCGGCTGCAGGCAGCTCCTCCTTAACAGAAGGAGGAGGCCTGCAGTACCCCAGCCTGCCGCACCGCATCGGGTGCCGCAGCGGGGGATTAGCGCCGCAAACCTGCATTCAGCGCCCATAGCGAGGCGCTGAAACCCTCCATTAGCACCCGCAGCCGTCTGGGCGCGGGGCAGCTGAATTTTTGGCGGGCGCAGCGGCAATTATCGCGGGCGCAAAATTTCGGGCGCAAAAGCCCTGGCGGAGGCAAACCTAATTTCTAGGCCTGTATCTTTTACTATTTCTTCTGCTATTTGCTTTGATTTTGTGCCTGACACGGGCAGCGCAGCAGTGACCATACTCACATGAACATCCACGTCTTCCTCAGTAGAGCTCACATGACTCATTGTGGGTGCTCGGGATAGTGCATCTGCTAACACTATGTGTTTGCCTGGTGTGTAGATCAGTTCAAAGTCATAATCTTTGCAGCTTCATCATGAGTCATTGAATCCTTGGAGAGATCTCATTCAGATTTTTTTTTTATGATGGCAACCAGTGGGCAGTGGTCTGTCTCAACTGTGAAGGTGGGAAGTCCATATATGTAGCCATGGAACTTCTCTAGTCCAACTACCAAGCCTAGACATTCCTTTTCAATCTGGGCGTATCGACACTCAGAATCAGTCATAGACCTGGAGGCATAGGCAACAGGCTTCCAATCTTCACCCTCTGCTTGTAGCAACACCGTGCCTAGGCCATCTTTTGATGCATCCGTTGACACTTTAATTCTCTTTGTTGGGTCAAAGAAGGTGAGTACAGGTGTGGTCGCCAGCACTGTTTTGAGGTTCATCCACTCTTGTTCATGTCTTTCTGTCCATGCAAACTCATTTGTTTTATGTAGCAGGTCTCGCAGACAGGCTGTCTTGGCTGACAAGTTAGGAATGAACTTTCCAATGAAGTTTATCACCCCCATGATGCGTAGCACTCCTTTTTTGTCAGTGGGTCAGGGCATTTTAAGTATGGCGTTTACTTTTTCCATATCTGGCTCTATTCCTTTATCAGATAGATTATCTCCGAGGAAAGTGACTTCCTGGATGCCAAACTGACACTTGGCTTTGTTGAGCTTCAGTCCTTTCTGGCGTATGCTCTGTAGCACTTTAGTCAGTCTCTCATTGTGGAGCCCCAGATGATGATGTCATCAACATAGACCCAAACTCCTTCCAGACCTTCAATTATGTGTTCCATCGCTCTATGAAAGATTTCAGATGCAGATATTATCCTGAAAGGCATTCTGAGGAAACAATACCTGCCAAATGGTGTGTTGAAGGTACAGTATTTGGTGCTCTCTTCATCCAGTTTTAGTTGCCAAAATCCTTGTGAGGCATCGAGATTTGTGAAGTATCTGGCACCTGACATTTCACTGGTGATTTCTTCTCGCTTGGGAATCTGGTAGTGTTCACGTTTTATGTTTGCATTTAAGACCTTTGGATCCATGCATACTCTTAGATCATTGTTCTTTTTCTTTACACATACCATGGAGTTAACCCAGTCTGTTGGCTCTTCGACTTTCCTGATGACTCCTAGTTTGGTCATTCTGTCCAGTTCTTTCTTGAGCCGGTCACACAGGGGTGCTGGAGCTCTCCGTGGAGCATGTATCACTGGCTGAGCATCCTCCTTTAGCTGGATCTTGTAAGTGAATGGTAGAACTCCAAATCCTTTGAACACATCCTGGAAATTACTCACTACAGAATCCACCGAGTCATCTGGTCTGCTTATGGCACAGTTTATACGGTAGACTCTCTTGACAAGTTCTAAGTCCTCACAAGCTTTGTCACCTAGTAGTGAATCAAGTCCTTCAGCCACAACAGAAAACATGAGATGATGCACTTTGTCTTTGACTGTCACTTTAAGTCTGCATACACCTAAGCTATCTATTTTCTGTCCATTATAGTCCTTCAGTAGTACTGACTTTTTCTGTATTTTGGGCTTTTCTTTCATATTTTTAATGTCACTCATACTGATTAAGTTTGCTTTTGCCCCAGTGTCTACTTCAATGTAACTAATGCTCCATTTACCTGCAGTGGCATCATCCATTTGTCCTCTTTTACTGCATTAACTTTATGTTCAGCATTGTCCATTCCTGAGGGCTGCACATTTTCTGTATCCTTTTCTATATTGTCACATGACACCATTCCTACAAAAAATGTCTCACTTAAATCAGTGTCCTCAAACACATTGACTTGTTGCCCTTTCTTTGTTTTTACTTTTGAAAAGCATTGTTTGGCAAAGTGATTCTTTCCATTACATTTTGTGCACATTTTGCCAAATGCTGGACATTGTCTTGACTGGTGCTGGTAACCACAGCCTTTACAATTGAAAATTCCATCCTCTGATTGCTTTGCATTTCTGTTCTGCCCACGTTTCTTCCCTTTGTAGGACACAGCACCGACAGCCGCACTATCACTTACTACAGTCGCATTATTATTAATTTCACTGAAAGTCTTTGCGTGCTGTTGAGCTAGCTCTCTGGCATGGCATATTTTCACAGCTTTCTCCAATGTTATTTCAGTTTCTCTCAACAAACATTCCCTGACCTTTTTATCATGAATACCAAACACAATCTGGTCACGAATTATGGATGATTTCAGTACAGAGAAATTACATGTCTGTGCTTTCAGTTTCAGATCGGTCACAAAGCTATCAAAAGTCTCATTTTGCTGCTGTGTCCGTGAATGGAACACGTACCTCTCATAGGTCTCATTCTTTTTGGGAGAACAATGTGTATCAAACTTCTTTAGCACATCGTCCATTTTTTCTCTGTGCTCCTCTTGATCAAATACAAACGTATTAAATACCTCTATCGCCTGCGGGCCTGCAACCATGAGCAGTAACGCTATTTTCCTTGCGTCTGGCATCGTACCGAACCCGATGGCAGCAATGTAGAGTTCGAATTGTTGTTTGAAAGTCCACCAAGTGCAGTCGACATTCCCCATGAGTTTCAAACCCTCCGGTGCTTCAAATTCTCCATGTCGCGTTTCACAATATTCAGCAGATATTACCAATCCTGGTACCATGTTATGTTCATAATGAAAACGTCTATTTATTTATGAACATAACAGAAGGCATGCTGTTTAGGGGAAAACAATGGGTAATACCACAGCAGCACCGGAGGTAATTCCTTCAACTGGCCCATGAGGGTCCAGGAGCAGGGCATCCCGGGACTGAGACCACCTGGCAGCGGGTGGAACAGGCGGGATGGTGGCCAGGACTGAGGGAACAGGTCTGTGAGTTCTGCGCCGGCTGTCTGGTATGCGCTGCTAATAACCCTGACCCCCACAAAAGGAAGGTACCTATGGGACACATCAGGAGGGTAGAGGGACCATGGCAGTCGATACAGGTCGACTACATCGGGCCCCTGCCCACCGCCCAGGGAGGCTATAAGTACTGCCTAGTCCTGGTAGATGGGTTCATGAAAT
Source organism: Somniosus microcephalus (assembly GCF_052327205.1). NCBI lineage: Eukaryota > Metazoa > Chordata > Chondrichthyes > Squaliformes > Somniosidae > Somniosus > Somniosus microcephalus. Next base: position 332,242,423 of record NC_140987.1, on the reverse strand, counting down.
GGGTAGAAGCCTTCCCCTGCAGAACAGCCACAGCTCTGGGTACAGCCAGGATCCTGGTCCAGGAAGTGTTCCCACGATGGGGGCTACCACAGTATGTGGAGTCCGACCAAGGGAGTCACTTCACCGGGCAGGTCATGCAGAATACCCTTATGGTACTCGGCATAGAGGGGAAGTGGCACGTTGCACACAACCCACAATCCTCAGGGATTGTGGAGAGGATGAACAGGACCTTGAAGGAAAGGCTGAGGAAAGAGACGGTGGACGCACCTAGAAAATGGGCCGAGGTCCTACCGTTGGTCCTGATGGGGATCCGGGCCAGCCAGTCAAAAAGCATGGGGTACTCCCCGCACGAGCTGATGACTGGCAGGGTTATGCGGACCCCCACCCATGTACTAGCCCCGGTGCTCAGGGAGATAAACCGGGACAGGTTCACCAGGAACCTCTTTGAGCACCTTAAGCAAGTCCATGGACAGGCGGCTGGGAACATGGGAAAGCAGCATTGGAGTAACCGATTGCTGTTAGAACCCCGAAAACACCACGAGTGGAAAATAGGGGATCATGTTATGGTGAGGAATTTTGCTCGGGTAGGAATTCTAGAACCGCTATACATGGGGCCCTACAGCATTGTAGACAAGGCCAGCCCCATGGTATACACCATTAAGATGCCTCGGCGCACCAAGTGGTTCCATATTAATCAGTGTAAACTGTTTAAGCCCGAGAGGAGAGAACAGCCAGTTGGGATAAGGTCTGAGGGTAGAAATCCTCAGCCTGCAGCAGGAGCAAGTTCACAGACTGCACAGACAGGCGCTGTGGCTTGCTTAAGGGGAGGGCCATTCCGCCCACCGAATGGGACACTCCCCCATTTCTGGGATTTAGATGAGGTGGGACCCGAGGGCGGAGACCCCGCCCCTGACCCAGATTTAGACGAGGTGGGACCCGAGGGCGAAGACCCCGCTCCTGACCCAGATTTAGATGAGTTGGGACGTGAGCGCGAAGACCCCGCCCCTGACCCAGGTTTAGATGAGGTGGGACCTGAGAGCGAGGACCCTCAGCCCGCAGCATCAGGCTGCGAATATTTACCTGACCCTAGCCCAGGTTCAGAGGGGGTAAAGACTGAGGAGGAAGATTCCCAGCCAGCGGTAGTGGAAAGCCCACAGACCGCACCGGAGGGGGCTGTGGCTCGGTTTAAAGAACCACCAGCCAGAAAAACCCCACCGCCAAAGTCCCCAGAAGCTCCCCCTGAACGCCACGGCCAAGGAAACCGTGGTCACCGACTCCCCAGTTTAAAAGGGCAGCCTCTCGAGTCAGGGATCGGTCTGAGGGCAGAGGTCCACAGCCAGCAGCCACAGGCTGCAAGAGACCAAAAGTACAGGACAGTGTGGCCACACCGAAGGGAGCGGTGTGCCGCAGCCTGAACAGGGATTAGGCTGGCCGCCCGGAGACGGGCAGCGGATGTACATAGTTTACATAATTTAAGTGTAATAGTGTTAAGTTTGGATGTTTAGTTAAGTGTAAACGAGGTGATTGGTAGTTTTATATAAGTAAACATAGAAACATAGAAACATAGAATATAGGAGCAGGAGTAGGCCATTCAGCCCCTCGAGCCTGCTCCGCCATTCAATGAGATCATGGCTGATCGTCCAAATTCAGTACCCTGTTCCTGCCTTCTCTCCATATCCCTTGATCCCTTTAGTCTTAAGAAATATATCCAACTCCTTCTTGAATATATTTAATGAATTGGCATCCACTGCCTTCTGTGGTACAGAATTCCATAGGTTCACCACTCTCTGGGTGAAGAAATTCCTCCTCATCTCTGTCCTAAATGGCTTACCCTTTATCCTTAGATTGTGACCCCTGGTTCTGGACTCCCCGACCATCGGGAGCATCCTCCCTGCATCTAGTCTGTCCAGTCCTGCCAGAATTTTATAAGTTTCAATGAGATCCCCTGTCATTCTTCTAAACTCCAGCGAGTACAAGCCCAATCGACCAAATCTCTCCTCATACGTCATTCCTGCCATCCCAGGTATCGGCCTGGTGAATCTTCGCTGCACTCCTTCCATGGCAAGGACATCCTTCCTTAGATAAGGCGACCAAAACTGCACACAATATTCCAGATGTGGTCTCACCAAGGCCCTGTACAACTGGTGGCAAGTAGTAGTATTGATAAGAGTGTTTGTATTGAGTCGAGGTCGCAAGACTCGACTATGCTTCACCCAAGCCAGAGAATCTCCTCGGGACCTGGCTGTATGCTCTTGTGTCTCTTTGCAGGAGAGGATTTCAGGATGAAGGGGGGCGTACTCCTACGCGCCGTGATAGGAATGAGCATTGGAAAGTGAGGTGACGTGGAGGACTCCCACATCTATGGGTGCTCAGGAGAGAGAGCACCGATCGTTACCGATGGAGGTGGCGAACGGGATGTGGAGGAGCTCGCCACCTACTTCCACGAGGGAAGGTGGCCAGGGTGGCTGGGGTCCAATTCGACTCAGTACTCCAGCCAGACTGGGTTCACGTACAGGGAGGCCTACCTCCTGTGCCCCAGGGTACAGGTCATTGCCACAAGGGTCAGCGTCACCGTAGGGAAACGTGTATGTTTAACATGCAAGGGATAGGTTCCTTTGGATAGGTGGTGGTGGCTCAGGAAACTGAGCAAGGATATGGGAAACCCCACAGTCGAGTGGTAACGGCTGGGGAACAATACCCATCGGACGATTACAGGGACTCACGCGGGATTGTGTGTGTGCTGGGACAAGTGGTGGGAACCGGATCAGGGGATTTATTTTCTGCGTCTGGGGGTCAGAGAAGGTCTGCCCCACAGGCATATCCATCATTTTCCACCAGCAGTGGCAAGATGCCGGGGGGGGCGGGTGGGTGAAGTGGGATTCCAGCCTGAAGGCGTGCGTGGTCCCATACTCCCCGATCCCAGTGAATGCCACTGAACTTGTGACCCGCCCCTGAAAGCCCCTGCCCAAGACCCAGGCAGCAAGGACACACAGGGAGGGGTGCCCCGCCACCAGCAAGGGACCAGGGAATGGGCTGGTACTAGTGCCGACGGATCAGGTGTTATACCAGGGGGTACACTACGCGGTAGCCTCCGTGATTTTGAACCTTACCGAGGTACACTTAGCTGAGTGGTGCCCCAAAGAGACAGAACAGCTATACCAGGCCATGTTAAAAGAAATGTTTAGGAAATTCCACGAGTTTGATTTTGCCAATGTAGACAAAACAGAACTGTACACCACACACAATGAGTATTTTTGTAATGCAGAGAGACAAAGAAGGGGGGCCTGGAATGATGTTTTCACAGCGTTTAACACAGGATCCTCTGTCATCAACAGCCTGGATGACATAGAGTTGCAGACACAGATAAACGGTCTAAAAACACAATTGAGGAAAATCCTACTGGATGAAAATAAGGTAGTAGGCTCAGAGTTACATGAGGACCAGGCCATGACGGTCCATTTAAAGGAGATAATAGCTGAGCTGGAGAGACACGCCAAGACTGCAAATGCCCTTATAAGAGAGGACAGAAATGCTTCAGATCAGGCTGCACAGAATGAGGTGTATGTACTGTACGGGGCATGGTTGCAAGGCAAGGGCCGCAGTAACCTGGAGGATTTAAAACAGGGTTTAGTCCCCTCCTGGATCAGCAACAAGCACCTCGCAGCCCTCCATCCATTTGAGAATGCATTAAGCTAGCTTCTGAGGCCTACCCAGTCCCAGTAGATTGTGGACGTTCAAACCATACTATCATGGGTAAGGTAGTAAGGATGCCGGTCATGGGTGGGACAGCCCGACCCACACCGGTATACAGCATAGAGAACATTGGAGTCATTCAAGGGGGTGCACACATCTGTTTCACAGCGGTCCCACCTTATGTCATAAAGTGGGAACATGCAATGACAGGTACTGACCTCTCGGGGTGCCGGAGCCGGGGAGCACACATAATACTGTGTCCCCAGCACTTGAACGCCTATTCTAAACCACAGTGCGGGTTTAAAGCTGCTGGCGCACACCCTATAAACTGTACCATGGGGGTATTGGCACAAGACCATGTTCCCCCACCGGTAGCATATATCGGAGGTGGGACATATTGTGTCACCACAGGTGCGCCCCACTACCAGCATGGACAGCATAGCTGGTGTCCGGTAAGTGACAGCAGTTTCTGTTTTAAACCCGAGGCAGAAGTTCAAGTGGCCCAGGAATGAATTGTCCCCATTCCTGAACCCTCCACTGTTCACCTCACTGTAAAAGAGAATTTTACCAACTCACAAAAGTATGTGGCACATTTCAGCTATGAAATCCCCCCTCTCCCAGAACACCTTACCAAAATACTAAAAGCAGTAATAGTCTCACAGAAACATTTCTACACTCTGGAGCAGAAGCCGGTAGAGATAAGGGCCAAAATATTGGATATTGTGGTTCTACCCTGGTGGGACATTTTTGAAAACATAGAGGTCCCTTCATGGATTAGACTGGCTTCCCACATCCTCGTGGTTTGGCAGCTGGGAATAGTATTGTACCTAGTGTACACTCAGTGCAAGGGAAAAGGCCAAATACTAGAATTCCAAAACCAAAGGACCTGGAAGGAACATTATGTCAAGGTGGAGGGAGATTACACCTGTTTGAATTTTTTTATGTGTTTCTGAATAAAGATTGTTTTTTCTTTGTTTTTTTTGTTATTTTTAAGAAAGATTTTTGACGTGTTATGTTAATAAAGATGTATGTGTACCAAGTAGTGCAGGGGCATTGGACCCCCTCCATGCTTGGATGTGTGTAAATGACTGTATTCTGCCTATGTATGCTTATGAACACCACATTTTTTTTTAAAGAATGGGAAATGCATGTGTCATGGGATCATAGATAGGTAATTACAGGGGAAGATTGACTATGGAGGGTCAGGAATTTTGCTCCCCTTGAAAAGTATGATACTTAAAGTGAGTTTAGTATCAACAGGGGGGAGTGTAGGGTACTCAAAATTCCCACATTCCCCAAAAGTTATCAATAAAAGGAACCCTGTATGGACAAGTTATTAAAAAGGGTACCCAAAGAAAATGGCTTCTGAAACCTCGTGACCGAAGCCTGCAGGATTTTAAAAAGCAAGGCCCTGCTAAAGGCAGGCCCATTCAAATTCTGAAATGAAACCTGACATGCATGGATCTGTGTGAAAGACTTTATCATTTCTAAAGCCAGACAGCTAGGTAAACACAGAATATGCATCCTTCATCTTGAAACAGTTAACTCAGGATAGACGTAAACTTGAGGCCATTAACTTTTTGCGTACATAATCGGTAACCGCTCAAAGGAGCCACCAAGCCAGGAAAAGACAATTAAACTTCAGAAATGACAAACAGACAGGATATTGAAGCCATTAAGCAAGGAGACAACCACCCCAAAAGCAATTAAAGTGGATCACTGTAAACACTTTAGATGAGCCCGCCAAAATTAAACAAAGAACTGACCTGATTTGGCACGCAGGTAAGGGAATTGAAGAACCGGTATAATTGCAGGCCCACCAGTAGCCAAGATCTCTTCTCTCTCTCTTCCCCGCTCTTCCTCTTCTCTTCTCTTCCCGCTCTAACACCGAGGACGCCCATTACAACGCCGGGGGCCATACACGGGAGGAGAACGGGACCCGACTCAACACACACAGGACACACGGGGCCCGCAAGTGGGCAGGTGAGACGAGACGAATGGCAAGGCCGATAAGCAGAGAAGGGCAGTGACAAGGAAGCATTGGGGACGAGCGGGTACAAACCCCGGTAAGTGAGCGTTCGATGCATGGGTAGAAGGAGCATCTGACGACCATGAGCACTGCAGTAACAAACTAGGCCGCCAACTGAACCCCAACCACAACAAAACCTTCAACGACCAGACCACCACCAGAAGAACATCCATTCTGCAAGGTAAAGTACCCAACAAAGACTTTAGTCTTTAAACTGAGGAAAAGGGGGTACTTTACTCGGACGACTCCACCACCGCGCCCTGGGACCACGTGACGACAGCAGGCCCCAAAGGACACAAAGAGCGAACCACAACCGGCTTAATCGACAGGTTTCGAACTGTCAAGGAAACCCCATTTGTAAGAAATAGCTGTTAGATTCAAAGATGGGTTTTAATTCTTAGAACAGAGACTGACAACATGCAGCCGGGAACAGAAAGCAGAAATGCCAGCAAGGTCGAATATCAAGCATCAAAAGACAAATAGAAGTGATAAGGGAATCGTAAAATGCAAAACATCACAGGGTGGTGGGATAATGGACAAAAATGGAGCCGAAAAGTCATAAAATGTCCTTAAAGAACATAGCAAAACATTCCTCAGAAAGATAAGAGGGCGGCTTCATCAGCCATGCAGAAAGGGATGGTGAGGGATGCCTTCCTGCTTCACAATTGGACAATAGGATGGGGATCAAATGATTGACACCAGGTGATTACCAGCCCACCGAAATAACTGTAAATATAGACGACCGAGAGAGGAAATCAGGGAGTCGGGTGAAGGCTTCTCCGAGGTGGCTACGGCCTAACACCTTGGTTAAGTTTAGCCTCTGAGGTGGCTGATGGCCTAACACCTCCAGCAGCTTGAGAGATGACCCAACGGAAGTGACCACTGCAGCAGACTGCAGGAATCCACCCAATCCGAGACCACCCTACTGTCTCCCCGTCCGTCCGGTCATGTCATTCCGCTTTGGGGAGTCGTAGATCGCTTTCTACTGTCACGGGTTGTATGTCTATTATACTCAGCTTAAACCATAAGTAATATCTGATTATGCTTTAAAACTGTAGCTCTTTAATAAAGCCTTGCAACTTCTAAAACCCTGTTGGGTAATCTGTGTAAGCCTGTGATCCTGAATCTTACACATTGGTGAGCATAAATTCCTGGGCCCTCTTAGCTCATTCTAGTTAGGTATTGGGGGTGGGACAAGGGTAGGGGGATTATTAACGTGATTGTTCCCTCGTTGTGCCGTGTGTTCCCCATTCCCAACAAAGTGTAATTTTATATGCCTGTAATTATTCTAGTGATTTTTCCAGTGTTGTAATATTGTTGTGCCTTTTAATAAAATTACGGTTTTCTTGTACCAAACCAATTGTCTACTCTATTTCTGTATCGCCGCCTGTACCTAAGTCCGGTGTCTAGAACCCAGATGTGTGGGAGTGATTCGAACCGCTCAGAGACAGTCAGGGGCAGAGCTGACTGGGCACACGCCACCCCCTACATAGCCGAGTGCTCTTGGTGGAACCCAAACTGGGCATCAGTGAGCAGGTTATTGGTGAATAAGTGCTGCTTGATATCACTGTCGAAGACACCTTCCATCACTTTGCTGATGATTGAGAGCAGACTGATGGGGTGTTAATTGGCCGGGTTGGATTTGTCCCGCTTTTTGTGGACAGGACATAGCTGGGCAGTTTTCCACTTTGTCGGATAGATGCCGGTGTTGTAGCTGTACTGGAACAGCTTGGCTAGAGGCGCAGCTTGTTCTAGAGCACAATTCTTCAGCACTATAGCCGAGGTGTTGTCAGGGCCCACAGCCTTTGCTGTATCCAATGCGCTCAGCTGTTCCTTGATATCACGTGGAGTGAATCGAATTGGCTGAAGATTGGCTTCAGTGATGGTGGGGACCTCGGGAGTAGGCCAATATGAATAATCCACTCAGCACTTCTGGCTGAAGATGGTTGCAAACGCTTCAGCCTTGTAATTTGCACTCACATGCTGGGCTCCACCATCTTTGAGGATGGGGATATTCATGGAGCCTCCTCCTCCTGTTAGTTGTTTAATGGTCCACCACCATTCACGACTGGGTGTGGCAGGACTGCAGAGCTTTGATCTGATCCGTTGATTGTGGGATGGCTTAGCCTTCTCTATAACATGCTGCTTCCACTTTTTACCATGAATGTAGTCCTGTATTGCAGCTTCCCCAGGTTGGCACCTCATTTTGAAGTACGCCTGGTGCTGCTCCCGACATGACTGTGCGGCAGTCACTGCTACCAATGCTGTCATGGACAGATGCATCTGCGACAGGTAGATTGGTGAGGACGAGGTCAAGTAGGTTTTTCCCTCATGTTGATTCTCTCACCACATGTCGCAGGCCCAGACTGGCAGTCATGTCCTTCAGGACTCAGCCAGCTCGGTCAGTATTGGTGCTACTGAGCCACTCTTAGTGATGGATTTTGAAGTCCCCCACCCAGAGTACATTCTCTGCCCTTGCTACTCTCAGTGCTTCTTCCAAGTGGTGTTCAACATGGAGGAGTACTGATTGATCAGCTGAGGGAGGGTGGTAGGTAATAATCAGTAGGTGGTTTCCTTGCCCATGCTTGACCTGAAGCTATGAGACTTCATGGGGTCCGGAGTAAATGTTGAGGACTCCCAGGGCCAATCCTTCCCGACTGTATAGTACTGTGCCGCCTCCCCTGGTGGGTCTGTCCTGCCAATGGGACAGGACATACCCAGGGATGGTGATGGAGGAGTTTGGGACATTGGCTGAAAGGTATGATTTTGTGAGTATGACTATATCAGGCTGTTTCTTGACTAGTCTGTGGAACAGCTCTCCCAATTTTGGCGCAAGTGCCCAGATGTTGGTGAGGAGGATTTTGCAGGGTTGACTGGGCTGGGTGTGCCTTTGCCGCGTCTGTAGCCAGTGCCGAGTTCAATGCCGGGTGGTCCGTCTGGTTTCATACTTATTATGTTTCGTAGCGGTTGGTTACAGCTGAGTGACTTGCTAGGCCATTTCAGAGAGCAGTTAAGAGTCAACCACATTGCTGTGGGTCTGGAGTCACATACAGGCCAGACCAGGTAAGGACAGCAGATGTCCTTCCCTAAAGGACATTAGTGATCCAGAAGGCACTGGTGTACTAGGAAAGATGCAAAGAAATGAAGGTTTTAATATATATATTCCAGAAAAGCGAGCAGATTGTATACTCTTACAGCACTAATACATCAAGCTACATCTATAGTTTTCACACTGTTCAGCAATTCAGCAAAGAAATCCAAGAATTCGTGATTATTTCTCAAAAGCATGAACTTACTCATTTAATTGCAGATTTGTGACCCCTTGCAATCAACTGGCTTCAAGCAACATTGTTGAAACAAGAGCTCTTCCTTCCAACTAAATAACTCATCCGGCCTGGTCTGTGACTCACGTTTGGCTTCCCCAGTCTAGTGAGATGGGTCTGCAGAGCTGCTGTGTACAAATCTCCCAGCCACCCCCTGTACCCTACGTGAGGTGTCTGGGATTCTCGGTCCTGCGAACACATGATTGAGCAGCTGCCTTATCCTTGCCTTTACCATGTGTGAGTTTGGAAAACTTTTCCTCCCACACTCACATTACTTTGCTACCTTAACATCAGAAGCAAAACGGTATAACACATCCCATATTAATGAACCAATCACTCCTACAATGCACCTAAAACAGACAGCTCCATGCAAGCAGGGCTCTTTTAACTAATGGTACATTTGTGACAGAATTTAATTTTGATTATAGTACATTATTGATTTGAAGTCTTTACTAAAAGAAAGAAATTTCATTTCCATAGCACCTTTCACAACCCCAGGACATCCCAAAGCACTTAGCAACCAATGAAGTACTTTTGAAGTGTAGTCACTGTTTTAATGTAGGAAACACTGCAGCCAATTTGTGCACAACAAGCTCCTGCTAAAATCAATGTGTTAAATGACCAGATAATCTGTTTTAGTTATGTTGGTTGAGGGATTATTGGTGACCAGGGCACCAGGGAGAACTCGCCTGCTCTTCTTTAAAATAGTGCCATGGAATCTTTTACATCCACCTGAAAGAGCAGATGGGGACTTGGTTTAACGTCTCATCCGAAAGACGGCACCTCCGACAGTACAGCACTCTCTCGATACTGCATCCCTGATTTTAATCACTCCACCATTAGCAGCCGTGCCTACAGCTGCCTTGGCCCTAAGCTCTGGAATTTCCTCCCTAAACCTCTTCACCTCTCGACCTCTCTCTCTCCTCCTTTAAAACACTTCTTAAAATCTACCTCTTTGACCAAGCTTTTGGTCACCTGATCTGTGTACATGATCCCTGAACCTCTTTGGACCTTGTCTGCTCTCTGTTGCGTTACCTAAGTCATTAATAAATATACATAGAATTACTTAGCATATACAGCATAGAAACAGGCCATTCAGCCCAACCAGTCCATGCCAGTGTTTATGCTCTGCTCTGGCCACCTCCCGTCTTTCCTTATCAAACTTTATCAGCATATTCCCTTCTCCCTCATATGCTTATCTAGCTGCCCCTTAAATGCATCTATACTATTTGCCTCAACCACTCCCTGTGGTAGCAAGTTCCACATTCTCAGTAAAGAAGTTTCTTCTGAATTCCCTATTTGATTTCTTGGTGACTATCTTATATTGATGGCCTTTTGTTTTTACTCTTCCTCACAAGTGGAAACACTTTCTCTGTGTCTACTCTATCAAAACCGTTTGTGGTTTTAAAGACGTCTATGAGGTCACCCCTCAGCCTTCTCTTTTCAAGAGAAAAGAGACCCAGCCTGCTCATCCTTTCCTGAAAGATATAACCTCACATTTCTGGTACTATCCCTGTAAATCTTTTTTGCACCCTCTCCTGTGCCTGTATATTCTTTTTATAATACGGCAACCAGAACTGTACGCAGTACTTCAAGTGTCGTCTAACCAAGGTTCAGTACAAGTTTAGCATAACTTCTCTACTTTTCAATTCTATCTGTCTAGAAATAAACCTTAGTGCTTGGTTTGATTTTTTTTATGGCCTTATTAACCTGCTTTGCTATTTTTAGTGATTTGTGTATTTGTACTCCAAAATCCCTTTGTTCCACTACCCCACTTAGGTTATATTTTCCTATTACTATGTGACCTCCTTATTTTTCTTAACAAAATGTAATACCTCACATTTATCTGTGTTGAAATTCATTTGCCAGTTATATGCTCATTCTGCAAGTTTATTACTGTCTTCTTGAGATAGTGAATAGTTGAGGCCCCAGTACAGATCCTTTTGGAATAACACTAGTCACTTCCAATTTGAGTACATACACATTATCCCTACTCTCCATCTTCTACTGCTTAACCAATCTCCTAACCAGGTCAATAATTTGCCTTAAATTCCATGAGCATTAATTTTAGTTAACAGTCTCTTATATGGAACCTTATCGAATGCCTTCTGGAAGTCCATATAAACTATATCCATAGACAATCCCCTGTCTACTACTTTAGTTACTTCCTCAAAAAATTCAATTAGGTTCATTACCTACCCTTTAAAAATCCACGTTGGCTCTCTCTAATCAGCTCAAATTCACAGTCTCTCTGTCCTTAATTATAGATTCCAATAACTTCCCCATGACAGATGTTAGACTAACGGTCTATAATTTCCTGGTTTCTCTCTCTCACCTTTCTTAAATGATGGAGTTACATTTGCAATTTTCCAATCTAAACGGACAGTTCTTGAAATGAGAGAACTTTGGAAGGTTATGGCTAAAGCCTTGCAATTTCCTCACCTACCTCCTTAAAAACCCTGGGGTGGAAACCATCAGGTCCTGGGGATTTGTCACTCTTCAGTGCCATTACTTTTTCTAATACTGTTTTCTTGCTTACGATAACTTTAGTGAGTCCCAATTCTTGATTCTCATTAATTTCCCTGGAATTTCAGGTATATTACCCCTTTCCTCTATTGTGAAGACTGACACAAAGGCCACAATTTTGCCTACTGAGGCGGGTTCGGTGCCGCCAGGGTCGGAAGCGAGGTTTCAGCCTGCTCCCTGCTCCAGCCCACTCTGTTGAAGAGATTTTACGATGATTGGGCTTGTTAAGCCCGCCCAGCGAGCTGCCCGGCCAATTAAAAGGAAGCGGGGTTGATGATATCATTTGATGAAGCGTCATCAGCCGGTTTCCTTAAAGGGGCCATGGCCACATTCATTTTGACAGATCTGCTGTCAGCGTTCTACAGCATTGAAGTGCTGCAAACACTGACGAGCACTGCAGAAAGGTACACGGTTTCACCCAGGCTCTCCCATGATTCCCGCCATGATTTGAGCACATAAATCAAGGCTGATACACCAGTGCAGTGCTGAGGGAATGCTGCACTGTCGGAGGTGTCGTCTTTCGGATGAGACATTAAACCGAGGCCCTGTCTGCTCTCTCAGGTGGACATAAAAGACCCCATGGCACTATTTCGAAGAAGAGCAGGGGTGTTATCCCCGGTGTCCTGGCCAATAATGATCCCTCAACCAACATAACAAAAACAGATTATCTGGTTATTATCACATTGCTGTTTGTGGGAGCTTGCTGTGCGCAATTGGCTGCCGCGTTACCCACATTACAACAGTGACTACGCTTCAAAAGTACTTCAGTGGTTGTAAAGCGCTTTGAGATGTCTGGTGATCATGAACGGCGCTGTATAAATGCAAGACTTTCTTTCTTTGTTTCTTATGGAGGGAGTCACAGCATGCAGGGAGGTACCCTTCCCTTCCAATGTGGGGAAATGACCTCCCCAGGACACCAACGCAGCCTGACTGCACATTGCACAGGAGGACACAAGCAGGGATATCGTCAGGAGGACCTGGGTGCAGTGGCGCAAACCTTTCAATAATCTCAGTAGATCATGAAATATTAGTGCAAAACCACACTCAACCTCATCCTGCTGTGCCACTCATCACATCCCCATCACTCTGCCTTCCCTACCCTACTCCTGCACATCCTTACTCACAACAACTTAACTTGCACTGCCACCCATCCCTCTCTGTCTACATTATCACTTCCCATCTCACTAGCCACCCCTCACACTCACCCTCATCCTAGTCCAAGCATACCAACTAACAACACACAAGGGTAGGCAATTCTGTGTTTTAGCCAATGTTCATGTAAAGTTTCTGTTAATGTGTTGTCAAACATTGAAATCTTTATTTTCAAAACTTTGCCTTCTTGGGCAGATTTGTGTGAACCTTTGGAAGTGGCTTAGTGAGTTGCAGTGAATGGTGAGACATAATGGTACACCCCGCAATGGTGATGAGTGTGAAAGGAATGGCTTCGATATTGTAGGGATGCTTTATGGTGTTGTATTGTGGGGTGGTGCCAACCAGGCACATCATGTGGCAGCCAGGGTGTACAGCCTCAAGTGAAGTGAATCTTGCAATGGTGAGGCCAATCCTGGCGTCCCGGGCAGCAATGTGAATGGGTGAGGATGCCTTGTATCCTGTGCAGCATCAGTTGATTGTGGAGAAGCTTGGTGTTTTTGTTGGTACTGCTGGTGTGCCTGGTGCTGCTGGTATTTGGGCTGATCGTGGTGGGATTCTGAGGAACAAAGTGAGATTTTTTCAAGGGCACCGATGCTGATGGAATAGATGGCAGGTGAGGTTGAGATGACAGAAGGTGATCTGTCAATGGGGAGAGAGGTTGCTCCAATGACGTGACATTGGATAGAGAGTTTGCTCCAAACAGTTGCAAGCTCCATAAAGCTCAATCTGTCTTCCAAATGTAGTAAGCAAAAGCTTCTAACCTTGGAAAGTGAACACCTATGGCTTGGGAGCTTTTATAGACCATTTGCAGCTGTCAAGTTAAGAAATCATCACATGCTGACTCAACACCCGACCTCCTTACCTGACATGATTCCCGAGCAGCGGGGAAGCCATTGGTGAACTCTTAAAATCTAAAGGTGAGGTTAAAATATTTTTTAAGTGCCTCGTAACAAGCTCTTAATAATCTAAATTGCCTCCCCCGCTGCTGGGAATCTAGCTGGGAGACTAGCATGGGGGACCCGACCTGCTGTCAATCATTTCAAATTTCACAGCTGACCCGCCTTCGATCCCGTCCTCTCAGCGCCAGTAAAATTCCGGCCTAAGTAATTATTCAACAAGTCTGCCATTTCCTTATTTTCATTTGCAATATTACCCGCAGCTGTATTTAAAGGGTCGACGTTACCCTTGTAGGGGGGCATCTTTTACCTGGTTTACGGTAATTTACCTGGTCAGCAGCTTTTGCCTGCACTCTGACCAATTTAAACAGCGGTTTCGAATCGTTAAACCCCACCTTCCAGTTCTGACTGGAGGAACTGATAATTAATGATATAATTAAAACGGACGAATGATCTGGATGTGAGAAAATCAACTTTTATTAACGAAAGAAACTATACCACACGAACACAGTAATTACAGTAAACTACTTAACAGGAGAGGACAGATGACAAAAAACGAGGGATAAATGGCTACAATGTTAATTAAACAATCTTAGCAATTTCCCTAAATTACCACCCTCTAACTAGATTGCCTTGCTGAGGAGTCAGAAACCTGCTCACCTGTGGTCCAAGGAAGTAAGAGAGAGAGATAGCTTCTCAGGAGCTATCTTTATATCCTGCGAGCTCCTGCTGTTTGGCGCTGAAAGGGTCTGTGTGCAAATTCGCGCCGAAAAGTTTGAATACACAAGAGAAAGGCCATGATTGGCTGACTCAAATGGGCTTGGAGTGGTTTGAATGTGTCTTCTTTCTAGGGCCGAAATGTTCCTGCCCACATCCGGAGTTTCTGGGCTAAAAAAAGGGAGTAATGGGTGATTCAAAAACCCATTCATTCTAAACTGTTCCCCATCAAAGTCCTTTCCTTAGTTTTGGTGTGTCTCATTGTGTGTAAGGGGCTTTGAATGGGGTTGGATTACTGTTGAGTCTGAGTGTCCCAGATATGCTTATTCTAAATCACTGGACACAGACAACAAGAATAACTTAAACAGGTCTTTACTAATCGAAGGTCAGGGCTGAACTGCTTAGCAAATTACTACACAGAGTTTATATACCAGTGTGGTCACCACCGGTACTACAATATACAGTAGCCAAGAGAAAGTAGTCCATCTCTTAAGGTAGTCTCTTAAGGTGGTACAGGTTACATACACCACAATTCCTCTCTTTTTAGCTTAACAGTGTACATCCCAATTTAAACATAACATGGATAACATATATACAACTTCATGCAAAACTGTTCAAAGATTCAGTCTCTAAGGAGGCCTCCTGATCCAAGTTGGATAACGCCTTTCAAGGGTCTCTGATTCTCGTTGCTGGGGTGACTCATCTAGTTGATCTCTTATGGGTTGGACATCATCAGATACATTGGCGTCTGAGGTAGATGCTTCAGGTTCACTAATTCTTCCACTGGTGTCTCTGGCGTAGTCATGGGTTCGACCCTTGTTCTCAATTCTACAAGTTGGTCAGCATGACGTCGTATTACGTTTTCACCAATATCTACCGTGTACATCAGGGGTCCTTGTCTGGCACGAATTGTTCCAGATTGCCATTTCTCATTCTTATAGTCCCGGGCTAACACTGGTTGTCCTATTTCAAAACTCCGAGTGGTCTTGTTATTTATATGCTGGAACTGTTTGTTTTCGACTTCCCTCCGCACATTTGGTTTTAACAAGTCCAACCTGGACCGCAACCTCCTGTTATAGAACATCATGGCAGGGCTTTGATTTGTCACTGCATGAGTGGCGTTTCGATATGCCATTAGGAAATTGTCCACCTTGTGTTGTAGTGGAATCTGGTCTTCGCTCATGGCCTTTATCGCCTTTTTGAACGTTTGTACAAATCTCTCGGCCAACCCATTTGTAGCCGGATGATATGGGGCAGAGGTATAATGTTTCACCCCATTCTTCTTCATGAATTTCTGGAATTCTTCTGACACGAACTGCGGTCCGTTGTCTGAATATATTTGTTCTGGCAATCCATTTCTTGCGAATATCGTTCTTAGAACTGCGATCATCTTTTCCGAGGTAGTGGTCGCCATCTTAATCACTTCTGGCCATTTAGAATGTGCGTCTACCGCAATTAAAAACATGGAGTCCATGAATGGACCTGTGAAGTCAATATGTACACATTGCCATGGGGTTGAAGGCCATTCCCATGGATGCAGCGGTGCAATTGGAGGTGCATTTTGAACTTTTTGGCAGCCTGAGCAGCTTTTAGTCAGATCCTCTATTTGTTGGTCAATACCTGGCCACCACACATAAGCCCTAGCAAAGCTTTTTATCTTGACTCCCCCCAGATGACCTTCATGCAGTTCCTTTAGAACTCTCTCCCTTAATTTAGGAGGAATAATCACCCTTGTTCCATACATCAATGTTCCTTGACAGACGGACAGCTGTTCTCGTCTGGCTGAGAATGCCGGTAACAGTGGTTCACCATGAGCTGGCCATCCCTTCACTGTCAATTCGTAGACCCGAGACAGTGTCGGGTCATTCCTGGTTTCTCTCTCAATACTTGCATTGGTGACTGGTAAACATTCGATGATGGTCGAGTGAAATAACTCAACAGGGTCAACTGTCGGTGCCTCTTCCGCTGTAGGTAGTGGCAGGCGCGACAGCCCATCAGCATTACCATGTTGCTTTGTACCTTTGAATTCGATCTGATATTGATGTGCCCCTAGGAAAAGGGACCATCTCTGGAGCCTCTGCGCTGTCATCACCGAAACACCCTTCTTAGGGTTAAAAATGGAAACCAACGGCTGGTGGTCTGTCAGCAGCGTAAACTTTTGCCCTTGCAGGTAATGATTAAATTTTTTTACTCCCCGCACAAGGCTGAGAGCCTCCCTATCTATCTGAGCATAGTTGCGCTCAGCGGAGGTCAATGATCTGGATGCGAATGCGACTGGTCTTTCCAAGCCATTTGGCAGCTTATGTGAGAGCACTGCCCCAATACCATATGGAGAAGCATCACAAGCTAAATGAATAGGCAGCGTTGGGTTAAAGTGAGCCAACACTTCCTTAGAGGTGATCAATGCCTTGCTTTTGTGAAAGGCCCGCTTACAGTCCTCGCTCCACTTCCATGGCACTCCCTTCTGCAAAAGAGCATTCAGCGGGTGTAGCACCATGGATAAATTTGGCAGAAACTTATGGTAATAGTTAATCAACCCTAGGAACGACCTCAACTGGGATACATTTTACGGAGCGGGAGCCTTCACAACAGCTTCGATCTTGTCAGGTGACTTGTGAAGCCCCTCCTGGTCAATGACGTGACCACAGTACGAGATTTGCTTCTGAAAGAACTCACATTTCTGGCGATTAACTCGAAGTCCATATTCTTTCAATCTGGTGAGCACCTGTTCCAAATTTGCAAGGTGTTCCTCATCATCATCTCCTGTAATCAGAATGTCATCCAGGTAGCATTGTGTGCCTGGAATTCCCTGTAATACCTGCTCCATGGCCCTTTGCCAAATCGCTGGAGCCGATGCCACTCCAAAAACTAGTCTATTATACCGATATAAGCCCTTATGCGTGTTGATCGTGAGATACTGGCGTGACGCTTCATCAACTTCCATCTGTAAGTACGCCTGCGCCAAGTCTATCTTGGTGAAGTGTTTCCCGCCAGACAACGAAGCGAAGATATCCTCAATCCGTGGAAGCGGATATTGCACCGTGTGAAGCACCGGATTAACAGTGATCTTGAAATCGCCACAGATGCGAACCTTCCCCAGTTCCCCCGGCTTGTTACTCGATGAACGCTTCATGACGGGAACAATGGGCGTGGCCCATTCACTCCAGTCCACCTTTGACAGTACTCCGGAACGTTCTAATCCTTCCAGCTCAGCTTCCACAGCAGGTCGTATCGCATAAGTTACCGGTCTAGCTTTGAAAAATTTCATGTTCTTCAACCTTGATGTTTGCCGTAATTCCTTTCAGTGTTCCCAGTCCCTGCTGGAACACCTCTTTAGCATCGTCCAATATTCTGGACAGTCGTTTAGGTTTGACATCGTCCTTTTTACCGGAATCTACAGTTAGTGCTTTTAAGGAATGCCAGTCCATATTTATTCTCCTGATCCATTCCTGTCCCAGTAATGGTGGACCTCCCTCAGGTAACACATATAAGTCCATTCCTCGGCTTTCTTTACCCTTGTGGACCACCTTTACCTTTATCTTTCCAATGGGGTATACTCTTTGCCCCGTGTATATTTTCAATACAATCTCCGTATCCCTTAGGGGAATGTGTGGAAATAACCTTTTGTAATCTTGCTTATTCATGACCGTCAATGCCAATCCAGTGTCCAATTCCATCTTCACTTGGACTCCTGCTATCTGAAGTGTGACCCAGATAGTTTGGTGGTCTGCTGTGTTAACCACATTATGTATTCTTAGACAACCCAGTTCCTTACTGCTGGAGTCTGAATCCGTCTTCTGTTCATCCGAACTGTTCTCTGTCACCTTGTGTACCTTTTTACACTTTTCCTGTGGTGACTTTTTGTTGCTGGTCTTCTTTCCTGACCGGCATACTTTAGCTATGTGGCCGAGCTTGCCACATTTTCTGCATTCCTGATTTTTGAACCAGCACTGGTTCTGATCGTGCGTTGTCCTACCGCAACGATAACACTTTACTGCACCCAATGCCATTTGATTGGTGCTGAGTTCCGATGACCTTAGCTGCATTTCCACGGTGCCTCTTGCCGCGGCCTCGTGCGATGCTGCAATGGTGACAGCTTTATCAAGCGTAAGGTCCTTTTCCTCTAGCAGTCGCTTTTGTGTTCCTTCTTTTAATAATCCACACACGAATTTATCTCTCAGAGCATCTGCTAGTCCTGTACCAAACTGACAGTACTTTGATAGCTTGCGCAGTTCAATTAAGAATTTAGTGTTGCTTTCCTCTTTCAGCTGCGTTCTTCTGTAAAATTTAAATCGTTCCGCTATCAGCAGCGGCGTGGGGTTTAAATGTTCTTGCAGGATAGTAACAATATTCGCGAAAGTCTGATTCGCCGGTTTATCTGGTGTTACAAGGTGCCTCAATAACCCGTACGTCTTCGCACCCATTGAGTTTAATAAGGTTAGTGCTTTCTTATCATCTGGTACCTCATTTGCTGTACAATAAACTTCAATGCGTTCTACATACGTGGCCCAATCTTCAACATCGCTATCAAAAGCAGTGATGTTACCGTGTTTAGGCATCCTTGAGAGTTTCTTTAAATATTTTATTTTTCCAAAATGGCGGTTTCCCGCGCTTGTCTTCTTCCCCTGCCTACTAAAATGGCGGCTTCCTGTGCTTGGCGGCTTTTCCCGCGCTTGTCTTCTTCCCCCGCCGACTACAATGGCGGCTTCCCGCGCTTGTCTTCTTCCCCCGCTGGCTACAATGGCGATGACCACGCTGTTGCCGTTCTCGCCTCCCAGCGGTTCTTAATTTCCCCGACGCTGCTTTTGCTCCCCCGCGGTTCCCGTGGGCATGAACGCTTCCCTCATTGCTGCGCCTCTCAGCCCCGATTGCAGCCCAGCCCTTTACACCGGCTGCGGTCGAGTTCTCCGCGGTTCTCGTGGCATTAACGCTGCCCTTGTCGCTGCGCCTCTCGGCCCCGATTGAAGCCCGGCCCTTTTCACCGGCTGCGGTCGAGTTCTCCGCCCTTTTTTTTCCCTCCGGTTTCCCTCCCCTTCTCCACTGACAACGCGGCTGACTTTCTGCCCGTGTCGCTAGATCGGCTTACCCACCACCGCGGTAGAAGGATGATCACTGCCTGTCGCTGATGGAGGACTTCGTGGTCAGTACTTTCTGTTAAGTCTGTGGGTTGTATTTTAAATAATCACAGACTCCACTGTTAACAAAATAAAACACGTCTTTACTATTCAGAGGCTCGGGCGATTCTGCCCTAGTTAACGTATCACAACCCTTATATACTGGTGTGGTCACTATCGGTATTACAGTATACATGAGCCAACAAATAGTGCCACACCGAAAGTAGTGCTCTTAAAGGCGAACGGTTACATTCTATAGTTCCCTTAAAGGTAAACGGTTACATACACAACACTCCTCCCTTTTTAGCTTATTACTTACAGAATCCCCTTTAAACATACAATCTTCAACTTCATATAACAGTTTACAGATATACTCTCGATGGAGTCAACGTCATATAACAGTTTACATGTTTAGTCTCTGTGGAGGTTTCCGGATCCTCTCTGGATAACGCCGAAGTGGTGTCATCATTCCTAGCGGCCCAGTAGGGGTGCCTGGCAAAATCGATTCAGCTGGAACAACAGTGTCAGGTTCATCTGAATCCAATGTTACTAGATCAGCAGTAGGTGTTCTAGGTATTTCAGTTTCAACATTACTCGGGTCAGGTGGTGAAGTCGAGTGCTCATTTGTGGCGGACTCTATGAGCTGGTCAACATGGCGCCTTATTACATTGTCCCCAATGTTCACCGTGTACATCAACGGGCCTAGCCTTTTTTTAATAGTTCCAGGCTGCCATTTTTCTGTACGATAGTCCCGGGCCAAAACTTGTTGCCCCATCTTGAAAGACCTAGTTGCCCTGTCATTGATGTTCTGGAATTGCCGGTTCTCCACGTCCCTTCTGACATTGGGTTTAAGTAGATCCAGCCGGCATCTTAAGCGTCTGTTAAAAAACATCATTGCGGGAGTTTGATTTGTGACCGCATGTGTTGCATTTCGGTATGCCAACAAAAAACTGTCTACCTTATGTTGTAGACTTATGTCTTCATTACTCATGGCCTTTACGGCCTTCTTGAAGGTCTGGACGAACCTTTCAGCCAACCCATTGGAGGCGGGATGGTATGGGGCTGATGTGTAATGTTTAACCCCATTGCTCTTTCGGAATTTCTTGAATTCCTCGGACACAAATTGTGGTCCGTTATCGGAACAGATCTGTTCCGGCAGGCCATTCCGAGCAAACATGGTTCTTAACACCGTGATGGTTTTCTCCGTCGTGGTGGTGGTCATTTTAATTACTTCCGGCCACTTGGAGTGGGCATCTACCGCTATCAGGAACATCGAGTCCATAAATGGACCAGCAAAGTCGATGTGTACTCTTTGCCAAGGAGATGAGGGCCACTCCCATGGGTGCAGAGGAGCCGGTGGTGGTGCGTTCTGAACCCTCTGACATCCTAGGCAATTCTTGGTGATCTCCTCTATGTTCCCGTCGATGCCTGGCCACCACACAAATGCTCTCGCTAAATTCTTCATCTTTACTCCACCCATATGTCCTTCGTGCAGCTCCTTGAGTACTTTCTTTTGGAGTTTGGGCGGAATCACCACTCTCGACCCACACATTAGGGTTCCTCGGCACACCGACAGTTGTTCTTTCCTCTGTGAGAATGCCTGCAGTGTTGGTTCGCTCTGTGCTGGCCATCCCTTCACCGTTAAATCATAGACTCGTGAAAGAGTCGGGTCATTCCTTGTCTCCTTCTCAATCATTGAGTTTGTTATCGGCAGACATTCCACAATGGACGAGTGGAACAACTCCACTGGGTCCCCTGTACTCGCTTCTTCTACTGTCGGCAATGGTAAGCGTGATAACCCATCGGCATTTCCGTGTTTTGTTGACCTTTTGTACTCAATGTCATACTGGTGTGCCCCAAGTAAGACTGACCATCTTTGTAGCCTTTGTGCTGTCATGTTGGACACGGCCTTGTTCGGGTTAAATATGGACACCAACGGCTGGTGGTCTGTCAGCAATGTGAACCTCTTACATTGCAAGTAATGGTTGAATTTCTTCACGCCCCACACAAGACTGAGGGCCTCCCTGTCTATCTGGGCGTAATTTCGCTCCGCGGTTGTCAAAGATCGGGACGCGAAAGCCACTGGCCTTTCCGAGCCATTTGGAAGCCTGTGCGAAAGTACTGCTCCAATTCCGTACGGTGAAGCATCACACGCCAGCCGAAGGGGTAATGCTGGGTTGAAATGAGCCAACACTTCCTCGGAGGTAATCAACTCCTTGCTTCTGCGAAAAGCCTTTTTGCACTCCTCACTCCACTTCCATGGTGTCTCCTTTTGCAACAGCTCATTCAGTGGATGCAGCACCGTGGACAAATTTGGTAGGAACTTGTGGTAGTAATTGATCAACCCCAAGAATGATCTTAACTGTGACACGTTCCCTGGAGCGGGAGCCTTCACGACCGCTTCTATCTTCTCCGGTGATTTATGTAGTCCCTCGCGGTCAATGATATGACCGCAGTATGAGATTCGTTTTTGGAAAAACTCACACTTATTGCGGTTAACCCTAAGGCCATACTCCTTTAACCTGGTGAGTACCAGTTTCAAATTCGTGAGGTGTTCCTCTTCATCCATTCCCGTGATTAGGATATCATCCAAATAGCACTGCGTGCTTGGAATTCCTTGTAACACCTGTTCCATGGCCCTCTGCCAAATTGCTGGTGCCGAAGCCACTCCAAAGACCAGTCTGTTATAACGGTACAAACCTCTGTGGGTATTGATAGTTAGGTATTGGCGTGACTCTTCCTCAACCTCCATCTGCAAATATGCCTGAGCTAGGTCTATCTTCGTGAAGTGTTTTCCTCCAGCCAACGAAGCGAAAATATCTTCAATCCTTGGCAGCGGGTATTGCACCGAATGAAGCACTGGGTTCACTGTGATCTTGAAATCCCCGCAGATACGGACCTTCCCCGGTCCCCCTGGCTTACTACTTGGTGAGGATTTCATGACGGGTACAATGGGCGTGGCCCACTCACTGTAGTCTACTTTTGACAGAACCCCTGATCGTTCAAGTTCTTCTAGTTCTGCCTCCACTGCTGGTCGTATTGCATACGGTACCGACCTGGCCTTACAAAACTTTGGGCTTGCATGTTCTGCAATCTTAACCCTTGCTTTAATACCTCGCAGCTTACCCAGCCCTTGTTGGAATACTTCTTTCGCTTCATCTAATATTCGGGACAACCGTTCAGATTTGACGTCCTCTTTCTCGTGCTCCACCGACATGGCGTTTAGCTCATGCCAATCCATCTTTATTTTTCGGATCCACTCCCGTCCTAGAAGTGGTGGACCTCCCTCAGGCAGTACATACAGATCCAGACGGCGGTAATTTTTGTCTTTGTATCGCACATTAACTCCTGCCTTCCCAATAGGGAATACTTTGTGTCCCGTGTATGTCTGTAGTACTAATTCTGTATTCCGTAGTGGAATATGTTTGAAAAACTTTTTATAGTCATGCTTATTCATGACCGTCAATGCCGATCCCGTGTCGACTTCCATTTTGACTTTGGCCTTTTCAATCCGCAGCGTCATCCAAATGGTTTGTCTGTCAGCTTCGTTGTTCACGTTGTGAATTTTTAGACTGTCCAGTCCCTTGTATTTGAAGTGTGAGTCGGACTTTTGTTCCCTTGGACTCTCCTTGTACCCTTTTTTTGCGGACTCCCTCTTGTTGTCCGTCATTCTTGACCGGCATACTTTTGCTATGTGCCCGATCCTGCCACATTTCCTACATTCTTGGTTCTTAAACCAGCACTGATTCTGGTCGTGCGTTGTCTTTCCACAACGGTAGCATTTGGAAGTGCTTGCAGTAATTTGATCCTTCAGCACTGCTACGATCTCTTCGAAGGTCTGGTCCACTGGTTTAACTGGTGCTATTAGAGGGCTGTGAAGGCTAATTCAATAAATATTTTCAAGAGAGAATTGGATATATTTCTGAAGGCTAAGGGGATTAAGGGTTACGGAGAAAAGGCGGGGACGGGGTACTGAACTGGTAAGATCAGCTAAGATCTCAGAGGAAGATCAGCCATGATCTCATTGAATGGCGGAGCAGGCTCGAAGGGCCGAATGGCCTACTCCTGTTCCTATCTCTATGTTTCTATGTTTCTATGTTTCAAGAGCCCGTATGTTTTTGCTCCCATCGAATTTAACAAAGTTATTGCCTTGTCGTATATGGCTACGCAATATATTCCTATGCGTTCCCCATACGTGGCCCTGTCTTCTATTTCAGCATTAAAATCATTAATATTTCCTCGCTTAGGCATCTTCTTCTCTTTCCGAGAACAGCACAAGTATTTCTTTACTTATTATTAATTTTCTTCTCTTCTTGAGAACACCACAAATATTGCTTTACTTATTTCTTGTTTCTGAAAATTCTAATTAATTTTCTAAGATGGCGGTTTCCCGCTTCTGCCTTCTTCCCCAGCGGTTTTCCCGCAAAAAATGGCGGCTTTCCCGCGCTTCTCGCTCTCCCCGCCCACTTCAATGGCGGTTTTCCCGCGCTTGACGGTCTTCACCCGTCCCCCGACGCTGTCTTTCAGCCCGAGTGCGGCCCTTATCAGCGGATGCGATCGATGGCCCGGCTGCGCCTCGCACTTGAAAACGGCCCCCGGCCTCTGGCTCACCCGCTCGCGCGGCTCTTGCTCGCTCCCTCCCGGGCTCTGGCTTACCCGCTCGCGCGTTTCACCGCGGCTCTTATCAGGGATTGCGATCGCCCTTATCTCCCGATCGGTGGCACTGTCTTTGCAGCCAACGCTGCGGCTTACCCACGAGGTTATGGAGGCTTCAGGGTCCTAATGCCTGTCGCTTCCAGCCTGTCGGTTCCAGACTGGTGAGGATTGAAACCTCTCTTCAACGTCCTGTCTTCGGACGAAGCCGCCGTGGAACAACTGCCGCAGGGTTCGAATCCTGACTCGTCGCCAATGTTAAGTCTGTGGGTTGTATTATAAATAATCACAGACTCCACTGTTAACAAAATAAAACACGTCTTTACTATTCAGAGGCTCGGGCGATTCTGCCCTAGTTAACGTATCACAACCCTTATATACTGGTGTGGTCACTATCGGTATTACAGTATACATGAGCCAACAAATAGTGCCACACCGAAAGTAGTGCTCTTAAAGGCGAACGGTTACATTCTATAGTTCCCTTAAAGGTAAACGGTTACATACACAACACTTTCAACCCGGGTTCTCGATGCCTCCCGTGCGATGCGGTGCTCAGCAGGATGATGAGGGCGGATGCCTCTTCTCGACGCCCGTTCTGAGGACGAAGCTGTCTTGGATGCAAAACTGCCGCAGGGTAAGCTCGGATTCGTCGCCGCTGTTGAGTCTGAATGTCCCAGATATGCTTATTCTAAATCACTGGACACAGACAACAAGAATAACTTAAACAGGTCTTTACTAATCGAAGGTCAGGGCTGAACTGGTTAGCAAATTACTACACAGAGTTTATATACCGGTGTGGTCACCACCGGTACTACAATATACAGTTGCCAAGAGAAAGTAGTCCATCTCTTAAGGTAGTCTCTTAAGGTGGTACAGGTTACATACACCACAATTACTAGGTAAACAGAAGCCCTTTGTCCTGCGGTCATTGAAACCGCAGCTTGAGTGGATAATTCTTTATGTCAACAAGACAGCAGTCTCAGTAAATAAACATCGATTGTCAGCAGGGAAGGGAAATTCCCGTTTTTGATTGACAGAGCCTGGCTGCCACTGCTTGACCCTCCCATTTTTCACAGACATCCACGAGCTGCTTTTCCAAGCCCCATTGTCCCGGCCATGCTTTTCTGACAGCCATTTTTAAACCCCTTTGCAATTTACCAAAACTCCAGGGAACAATTTTATTAATAAAATGTACTGTCTTAAAGTGTGCGAATTTTTCCACGAAGTTCCTCGATTCCGGTGTTGTCCACGTGCTGCCCTGCCAACAAGCTTTTTTGCGGTTCTGGGTATGTTTAAAAACATTGTCCAACCCAGAGACAATTTAAATTCCACGAGTCTTCGTCCATGATGTAGATTAATACCTCCAGTACAAAGGAAGTTGGCTGTGGCTGTTGGAGGTCATTCATCTCAATCACATGAAATCACTGCAGGAGTTCCTCAGGGCAGTGTCCTAGGCCCAACCATCTTCAGCTGTTTCATCAATGACCTTCCCTCTATCATAAGGTCAGAAGTGGGGATGTGTGCTGATGATTGCACACTGTTCAGCACCATTCGAGTCTCGTCAGATACTGACGCAGTCCGTGTCCATATGCAGCAAGACCTGGACAACATTCAGACTTGGGCTGACAAGTGGTAAGTAACATTCGCACCACACAAGTGCCAGGCAATGACCATCTCCAACAAGCGAGACTCTAACCATCTCCCCTTGACTTTCAATGGCATTACCATCGCTGAATCCCCCACTATCAACATCCTGGGGGTTACCATTGATCAGAAACTGAACTGGACCAGCCATATAAATACTGTGGCTACAAGAGCAGGTCAGAGGCTGGGAATTCGGTGGCGAGTGTCTCACCTCCTGACTCCCCAAAGCCTTTCCACCATCTACAAGGCACAAGTCAGGAGTGTGATGGAATACTCTCCACTTGCCTGGATGAGTGCAGCTCCAACAACACTCAAGAAGCTCGACACCATTCAGGATAAAGCAGCCCGCTTGATTGGCACTCCATCCACCACCTTCAACATTCACTCCCTCCACCACCGGCGCACTGTGGCTGCAGTGTGTACCATCTACAAGATGCACTGCAGCAACTCGCCAAAGCTCCTTCAACAGCACCTTCCAAACCCACGACCTCTACCACTTAGAAGGACAAGGGCAGCAGACGCATGGGAACATCACCACCTACAAGTTCCCCTCCAAGCCACACACCATCCTGACTTGGACCTGTATCGCCGTTCCTTCACTGTCGCTGGGCCAAAATCCTGGAGCTCCCTTCCTAACAGCATTGTGGGTGTACCTACACCATATGGACTGCAGCGGTTCAAGAAGGCGGCTCACCACCATCTTCTCAAGGGCCATTAGGGATGGGCACTAAATGCAGGCCTAGCCAGCCAGCCCACATCCCATCAATGAATAAAAAAAAAAGTATCTTCGGGGCTGAGGGATTTTGCAAACCCCTACACCCTTGACTACCCTTTTCTTCTCAAATAATAGTAAAAACTTTTTGTGTTAATTTTGCTATCCCTCGCTAGTTTCTTTTTGTATTCCCTAGAGATAGATAATGATGTGACTGAGTACAATGAGTGATTCTGAGAGACCAGCAGAGGGGGATCGATTAAGGTGAGACTGAATACAGTGATACAGAGAGACACAAGCAGAGGGGGATAAAGGTTTGACTGAATACAGTGAGTGATGGTGACAACAGCAAAGGGAGGTAGATTAAGGTGTGACTGAATACAGTGACAGAGAGACACCAGCAGAGGGGCATCGATTAAGGTGTGACTGAATACAGTGATACAGAGAGACACCAGCAGAGGGGGATAGATTATGGTGTGACTGAATACAGTGACAGAGAGACACCAGCAGAGGGGGATTGATTAAGGTGTGACTGAATACAGTGATAGACAGACTACAGCAGAGGGGGATAGATTATGGTGTGACTGAATACAATGATAGACAGACTACAGCAGAGGGGGATTGATTAAGGTGTGACTGAATACAGTGATAGACAGACTACAGCAGAGGGAGATAGATTATGGTGAGACTGAATACAGTGATAGACAGACTACAGCAGAGGGAGATAGATTATGGTGTGACTGAATACAATGATAGACAGACTACAGCAGAGGGGGATTGATTAAGGTGTGACTGAATACAATGATAGACAGACTACAGCAGAGGGAGATAGATTATGGTGAGACTGAATACAATGATAGACAGACTACAGCAGAGGGAGATAGATTATGGTGAGACTGAATACAATGATAGACAGACTACAGCAGAGGGAGATAGATTATGGTGAGACTGAATACAATGATAGACAGACTACAGCAGAGGGGGATTGATTAAGGTGTGACTGAATACAATGATACAGAGCGACAATAGTAGAGGGAGGTCTGACTAATGTAGTCCATAGATGTATATATGGACTTTCAAAAGGCATTTGATAAAATACCTCATAAGAGACTTATTCGGAAAATAGAGGCACATGGTATTAAAGGGACAGCGGTAACTTGGGTACTCAATTGGCCAAAGGATAGGAGGCAGACAGTAGCGGTGAACGGATGTTTTTCTAGCTGAAGAGAAGTATGCAATGGGGTCCCCCAGGGGTCGATATTAGGATCATTGCTTTTCCTGTTGTATATAAATGACCTGGACTTGGGTATTGGGAGTACAATTTCTAAGTTTGCAGATGATACAAAACTTGGCAATGTTGTAAATATTGCGCAGGAGAGTAGCTGACATCAGGAGGACAGAGACAGACTGGTGAGATGGTCAGACACATGGCAGATGTAATTTAACATGGATAAGTGTGAAGTGATGCACTTTGTAAGAAATAACATGGAGAGTCAGTGTAATCTAACTGGTACTATAATGAGGGGGGTGCAAGAGCAGAGGGACCTGGGGGTGCATATTCACAAATCCTTGTAGGTGCAGGGCAAGTTGTTAAGGCAATTAAGGAAGCATATGGGATACTTAGCTTTGTAAATAGGGGAATGAAGTCATGCTAAACCTTTACAAATCTCTGGTTAGGCCTCAGCTGGAGTATTGCGTACAATTCTGGGCCCTACACTATAGGAAGGGTGTCAAGGGCCTCTGGCAAGTGGGTCAGTAGCTAAAGGTCAGAGATTTAAAATAATTGGCAAAAGAAGTAGAGGGAAAATGAGGAGAAATTTCTTCTCACAGAGGGTTTTTAAGATCTGGAATGCACTACTTGAAAGGATGGTGGAATCAGATACCATAAGAAATTTTAAAAGGCAATTTGACATGTATTTGAAGAGGACTAATTTGCAGGGCTATGGGGAAAGAGCCGGGGAGTGGGACTTAATTAGACGGTTCTTTCAAAGAGCTGGCACAGGCATGATGGGCTGAATGACCTCCTTCTGTGCTGTAAGATTCTATGGCCGCGAAATTCAGTATGTTAGCGCCTTCCGTTAGCGCCTGGCAGGTGCGCTAACAGAGCGCTAAGGGGTTAACGACTGGGCACGGCAAATACAGCAATGCCCGCGAACTTCAGTGCCGGTTTAGTGCTGGCACTAACTCTAACCACCTGGGCCTCTAACGCCTCGCTGATCATGACATCATCAAGTGCGCACTGTCCCGTTAGTGCCCCGGTTGTGCAATTGGCTTTCGCCCCCTGCATTATCGCCTTGCGCTGACAACGCCAGCAAGAGGAGACGTTCTGAAGTCGGATGGCCGCTTCCGGAGTGGTAATTAAAGGGAATGGTTTTCAGATCACTGAAACATTATTATTTGCACCAGTCCGGTGCCTGCGCAAAGTTTCCACTCTTTCATTGTTGCGGGATGTCCAACCCCTCCACTTGGTGACAGTGTTTGGGGCTGTATTGGCAGTCGTCTTGCAAGACTGCAGCGCTGACAAATAGCTTCTGATGCAGTATTGTCCCTTCCCTTTAAGTGAGGGAAGCAGCCTCTGTGATTGAAGAGTGCCGTCTGCAATGCGCTCCACATTGTTTAGCGCTCTGCTGGTACCGCCCCGCTCTCGGATTTTAGCGCCCTAAGTGTAAAGTCTGTGGGTTGTTTAGTTAATTAATACACAGACTACCAGAGTAACTTAAAACAGGACTTTACTATTCGAAGGTCAGGGCGAATCTGCCAAATAAATCCTGACGCAGCACTTATATACCGGTGTGGTCACCGTCGGTATTACAGTATACAGAAGCCAACAAAGCAGTGCCACACCTAAAATAGTTCTCTTAAAGGTGAACGGTTACATACAATGGTTTTCTTAAAGGTAGACGGATACCTACACTACAATCCTCCCTTTTTAGCTTACAACATACTTAGTCCCCCATTAAACATAACATATATTCAACTTCATGTAAAACAATTCACAGGTATAATCTATGCGGGAAACAGTTTACAGATTCAGTCTCTGCGGGAACAGTTCACAGATTCAGTCTCTGGTCTTGACTCGGTCCGAACAACATCTCTGTGGTGTAGCCGGTTCACATTGCTAGCGTGACTCATCCAATAGTCTTTCCCTTGACTTAACAGCTTGAACTTCTGTCCTGCTGAACCAGCAGTGCTGACTTTTACAAACAGCTGGACTGCCTTGGTAATTTTTCCTACTTGCCAACTGATTTGGCTCCCTTCATAGGGCCCACGTACATGATCTGGTAGAAGTGATAATGATTTAGATGGTTATCACCTTCTGCTTCGTCTTTTTCTTTTCTGCTTCTTGGAGACTCTCGGGGCTCCCTTATCAGCTGCCAGCTGTAGCGCCACCATCTCCCTATGTTCCTTAGACTTTAAGTGCTTCATCCTGATTTCTGCACTTTGGGAGTTTTCATCACAAGCTGGGCAGACCAAGTCCTCGTAATATTCCGTGTCACTCAACAGGTCATGGTAATATTCGGTGTCGTCCTGAACTAGCCTAGCGAGAGGGCCTGCTACTTCTTCCTTACCCAACTGGACGTTAGCCGACTGTTGTTCCCTCCCTAGACATCTTTCCTGAAGAGACTTCTTCATGCGTTCATATTCATCCCGCTCTTCCTGGGTTTCCTGCAAATCCTTCACTAATGACCCCATTTGTGATTTCAATACTTCCCCTTCCATTGGGGATTGATTGATCGGGCTATTCAATCCTTCTACTGGAGCAGCTGTTTCAACATTCTGTTGTTCACATAGACGTGATTCAGCGTACTTTTGGCATCCCAGTAAAATCTGTGTTGCAACCTCAGCTATTTCCATAACTTTTGAGAGCTCCGAACTCCTTCCCTTTGAAGATTGAAGCTCGTGTTCAGATTATTCCCATTGCAGAGTCTTGTCCCTCAGCATATGAAGGAGTTGGCTGACCGTTAACTCTTCCACGGGAACACTGTGGATCAGAGTCTTCTCCATTTCATCCACCTTTTCCTCCAATGCTTTCACCTTCTTTTCCTCTTGTACTTTGGCTTTCAGCGCTCGGAGAAGTTGCGCCTTGATGCTCTCTAGCTCATGTTCAGGGGCCATTCTTACAGTCTCTGTGTTTCTTACAGTTTCCTTTTCTTCCACTGAAAGGATTCCCAGTTGAATCTGTTCTTCAAGTTGTTGAACCTCGGTCATTGCCGCCTCATATTTGTCTTGGGTTTCCTTCAATATTTTTATGAGTTCTTGGACATCTTGTCTTTCATGTTCTGCCATGTCTTTCACCTCTAAATTCTCATCTATGGATGGAACTTCTACCGATGAGTCTGTCTTGGCCTTGAGCTCATCAAGAATTTCCTGCAGCCTTTGGACTTCTTGCTCATGTTCAACCTTTAGTTGCTCATATGCTTCTACTGAAACTAGCTTTTCGGAGGTTGCCGAGTTAATCCCCTCCAGGATTGTAGCCTGGGCCTGTTCATACTGTTCCTTCAACTTCTCAAACTCTGCTTGTAAGGAGTCGTAGAGAAGAACGGGAATAAAATCCTGGCTTCCTGAAGATTCCTCTTCATTTGCTCCTTCCTGCAAATATTCTAACTCCTGAACAGCATAAGGGAGATGTGATCGGTAATTGGTCACAATGGCTCTATGGTCGCTCTCTGCTTGAGCTAGCTGCTTCTGTTGTCTTTCCAGATTCTCCCATTCGGTGTCATAGAACTTTTTCATTGTTTTCATCTCTTGTTCGAGACGGTAACTCACTTGTTCTACTTGCTGTCGTAATTTGAAATAAAGTTGAGTCTGAGCTCGGTGTTCGTCAGTCATGGATATGTCCGTAAACTGAACAGACTCAGAATTCTCTGTCAAACTATGTTGTCGTTGTTCGGTGGAGTTCTGTTCTGAAACTTTGTTCTTCTCTGGAGCATAAGCCTTTATGCATGCCTTCGTTCTTCCAACCTTAGTCGGCAAGTCCATTTTAGCCTTGTCTTTCATATTTGGGTTGGTCTTATCGTCATCCGTTTCAGAATCTGAGCTGATTGTCTGCACCAAGTCCTCACTCGTTATGGCTTTTAGATAGTGCCATTCCATGTCTATTTTCTTGATCCACTCCCGTCCCAGAAGTGGTGGTCCTCCCTCAGGTAGTACGTATAAGTTCATTCTTGGGTGTTCTTTACCCCCATCTCTCACCTTGACTCTTATCTTCCCCATGGGGTATACTTTATGCCCCGTGTATGTCTGCAATACGAACTTGGTATGTCTTAAGGGTATATGTGAGAATAGCCGATGGTAATCCCTTCGATTTATGACTGATAGAGCTGATCCAGTGTCCAACTCCATTTTCACTTGGACTCCAGCTATTTTTAGCATGACCCAGATAGTTTGTAGGTCAGATTCCTTACTCACATTGTGAATTCTCAGACTGCCCAGCTCCTGGCCGTTTGGGTCTGAGTCCGAATTCTGTTCGTCTGAACTCTTCTCAGCCACCTTGTGTACCTTGTTGTACTTTTCCTGTGATGGCTTCCTTTGGTTGTTGGTCTTCTTCCCTGACCGGCATACCTTAGCTATGTGACCCAGTTTGCCACATTTCCTACATTCCTGGTTCTTAAACCAGCATTGGTTCTGGTCGTGTGTTGTCTTCCCACAACGATAGCATTTTGTTGTACTCGAGGTAATTTGATCCACTATGAGTGTCGCTGCCTTTAGCTGCATTTCCGCAGTTCCCTTCGCTGCGGCTTCGTGCGATGCTGCAATAAGGACAGCCCTGTCAAGTGTAAGGTCGTTCTCTTCGAGTAGTCGCTTTTGCGTTCCTTCTTTTGACAACCCGCACACGAACTTGTCTCGCAATGCCTCTGTCAGATTCCCTCCAAACTGGCAGTGTTTCGCTAGTCTACGCAGTTCGACCAAGTATTCTGCGTTGCTTTCGTCTTTCCTTTGCGTTCTCGCATAGAATTTGAATCATTCCGCCAACATCAACGGTGTGGGGTTCAAGTGATCCTTCAGAACAGTCACAATATCATCGAAAGTCTGATCCGCCGGTTTAGCTGGTGCTAGTAGATGCTTCAAGAGCCCGTATGTCTTCGCGCCCATCGAGTTTAGCAAGGTTATAGCTTTGTCATCTTCTTCTATTTTATTGGCCTCACAATAGATCTCAATGCGTTCCACATACGTGGCCCAGTCTTCTACCACGGAATTAAAATCGTTGATGTTACCACGCTTAGGCATCTTCCTCTCTTCCTGATAACACCACGAATTATTTCTTTAAATTTTCTTTTATTTTTTTTTCCAAGATGGCGGTTCCCGCGAAAATGGCGGTTTCCCGCGCTTATCTTCTCTCCCCGCCCACTTCAATGGCGGTTTCCCGCTTCTGTCTTCTTCCCCGCCTAATGGCGGCTTCCCGCGTTTCTTCCCTAGCGGGAGGGGTACACTTTCCCCACGGGCGACGGCCGCTGGCTTTCAGGTTCACAGCCTGCGCGTCAGCTTCAGGGCTTTCCCTTTTCTCGGCAGGGCAACCGGCGCTGGGTACACCCCGTTGACGGCGAACAGTTTCAGCCGCTGGGCTGGCTCTCGCTCGGTTCCCCTTGCTCGGGCTCTGTCTCTCTCCCGCTCGCTCGGCTCTACCGGCGCTGGGTACACCCCGTTGACGGAGAACAGTTTCAGCCGCTGGACTGGCTCTCGCTCAGTTCCCCCTTGGTCGGCTCTGCCTCTCCTGCTCACTCGGCTCCCAATCGCGCCTCCCAGCCCTCTCGCAGTCCGGTGCTTCCCTCCCCGGCTGCGGCTGAGTTTATCTCTTCTCGCGCCTACGCTCCCGGTCGCAGCGCTTCGTGGCTTCGGTCGCTGCCCGGCCTTTTTCGCCGGTCACGGTCTAGCTGTCTCACGATGCCGTTGCGTCCCCCAGCCTGTCTGTACCGCGGCTTCCTTGCTCCACGCTGCCCCAGTCTAAGCGCCTCTGGGCCCGACTTCTGTCCGGCTCCTTTCCCCCTCGACCGTGGTCGAGTGCACCGCCCTTATCCTCCGGTTATTCTTTTTACTTTCCCTTACTCACAGTCACCGTGGCCGGCTTGCTTCTCGTGCTGATTGGCTCACTCCTCACCGTGGCAGAAGGGACAGTCAGTGCCTGTTGCTGATGGAAGTCTTTGTCTCTGAATTCTTCCTCCTTTCCAGCTCTGCAGACTCGAGTTTTCTCCCAGCAGAATGACGAGGGCGGTTGCCTCTTCTCGACGCTCGTTAACTGCTTCGGAAGTATTGTTGCCGCAGGGTACGATCGGACTCGTCGCCACTGTAAAGTCTGTGGGTTGTTTAGTCAATTAATACACAGACTACCAGAGTAACTTAAAACAGGACTTTACTATTCGAAGGTCAGGGCGAATCTGCCAAATAAATCCTGACGCAGCACTTATATACCGGTGTGGTCACCGTCGGTATTACAGTATACAGAAGCCAACAAAGTAGTGCCACACCTAAAATAATTCTCTTAAAGGTGAACGGTTACATACAATGGTTTTCTTAAAGGTAGACGGATACATACACTAAACTAAGAGAACTGGTTAGCGCTTGATTTAGCGATCCACTTCCCTCTTGGAGCGCTACAACTGAATTTCGCGGGAGGTGAGATTGATTAGCGCCTGGTCCAATTTTTCAATTTTCAAAGTTTTAGCGCCCCAAACGGGGCTATAATGAGTTTCTCTGCCTATGATTCTAATGGTGGGACTGAGTACAGTGAGTGATACAGCGAGACAGCTGATAGACATGAAATCCACATTAACATGGAGTGAGATTGACAAACACTGAATTGGAACACACTGCATCAAGCATAGGGACATATCGACACAAACTCTAGAATGCACGGTATCACAAGGGCATTCTCGGGAGACAGGGAAAACAGCAGATGGGAAACCAGGAAAGGAGATTGGAAACAGAAAGATGAATCAGAGGAGAGATAAACCTAGACGGTAACAGGTAGAGGTCACAGATTTGTGAGGTGCTGTCAAAGAAGCCTTGGCAAGTTGCTGCAGTGCAACTTGTAGATGGTAACATCCTGGTAAACCTCCTCTGTACCCTTTCTAAGGCCTTTACATCTTTCCTGGAGTGTGGTGCCCAGAATTGTCCACAATACTCCAGCTGAGGCTTTAATTAAATTAGTTTTTTATGGGATGTGGGCGTCGCAGGCAAAGCCAGCTTTTATTGCCATCCCTAATTGCCCTTGAGATGTTGGTGGTGAGCCGCCTTCTTGAAGTGCTGCAGTCTGTGTGGTGAAGGTACTCCCACAGTGCTGTTAGGTAGGGAGTTCCAGGATTTTGACCCAGCGACGATGAAGGATCGGCGATATACTTCTAAGTCAGGATGATGTGTGACTTGGAGGGGAGCTTGGAGGTAGTGGTGTTCCCATGCATCTGCTGCCCTTGTCCTTCTAGGTGGAAGAGGTCGCGGGTTTGGGAGGTGCTGCCGAAGAGCCTTGGCGAGTTGCTGCAGTGCATCTTGTAGATGGTACACACTGCAGCCACGGTGCGCTGGTGGTGGAGGGAGTGGATGTTTAAGGTGATAGAGGGAGTGCCAATCAAGCAGGCTGCTTTGTCCTGGATGGTGTCGAGCTTCTTGAATATTGCTGCAGCTGCACTCATCCAGGCAATTGGAGAGTATTCCATCACACTCCTTACTTGTGCCTTGTAGATGGTGGAAAGGCTTTGCGGTGTCAGGAGGTGAGACACTCGCCGCAGAAGACCTAGCCTCTGACCTGCTCTTGTTGCCACAGTATTTATGTGGCTGGTCCAGTTAAGTTTCTGGTCAATGTTGACCCCCAGGATGTTGATGGTGGGAGATTCGGTGATGGTAATGGCATTGAATGTCAAGTGGCGGTGTTGAGACTCTCGTTTGTTGGAGATAGTCATTGCCTGGCACTTCTGTGGCGCGAATTTTACCTGCCACTTATCAGCCCAAGCCTGAACGTCGTCCAGGTCTTGTTGCATCCGGGCATGGACTGCTTCATTATCTGAGGAGTTGAGAATGGCACTGAACACTGTACAGTCATCAGCGAAAATCCCCATTTCTGACCTTATGTTGGAGGGAAGGTGATTGATGAAGCAGCTGAAGATGGTTGGGCCTAGGACACTGCCCTGAGGAGCTCCTGCAGCGATGTCCTGGGGCTGTGATGATTGACCTTCAATCACCACAACCATCTTCCTTTGTGCTAGGTATGACTCCTGCCAGTGGAGTGTTTTCCCCCTGATACCCATTGCCTTCAGTTTTATTAGGGCTCCTTGATTCCACACTCGGTCAAATGCTGCCTTGATGTCAAGGGCAGTCACTCTCACCTCACCTCTGGAATTCAGCTCCTTTGTCCATGTTTGGACCAAGGCTGTAATGAGGTCGGCAGCTTAAACAGTGAATAATCACATTCTAGCATGATCTCTTTGCCTTTATAGTCTATGCCTCTATTTATAAACCCAAGTAACCCATATGCTTCTTAACTATATAAACATCTACTTCACTACCTTGATCAAACTTCTCTGATACCTCATCAAATAATTCAATCATGATAGTCAGACACAATTTGCCTTTAACAAATCCCTGCTGTCTCTCCTTGATTAACTCATGCCTTTCCAAATAAAAGTTTATTTTGTGCCTGATGATGGTTTCCAATAATTTCTCGACCACCGATGTTTGACTGACTGGCTTTTGTTTCCTGGTTTATCCCTCTCCCCATTATTGAATAGTGGTATAACATTAGTAATTAGTTGACCAATAGAACCCAGGGGGTGCTGGTATAGGGATTGTCATCAGCCTGGGAAAAAGTTACCAGTGAGGTCATACCAGGGTCTGTTTTGGGACCTCTTTTGTTTGATATCTTCATAAATGATCAGCAGCTAGGAGTCACAAGCACAATGGCTAAATTTGCAGATGATACTAATTGGGATTTAGGCAGACAAATTCCTGATGAAATTCAGTATAGAGAAATGTAAAGTGTTTAACATGGGGGCAAAAAATCTAGGAAGGGAATATGGTCTAGAAATTCAGGTGTTTAACGCCACCAATTACCACCATAATCGGGCAAAATAATGGCGGTCACCGCTCTTCCGCCAGCTGGCAGAGGGTACCACGGCGGCTGCCATTTTGAGATGACCAGCAGCGCTGCCGATAGAAGCGATTGCTGAAATGATTGAAATTAAGCAGATTGTGACTTCAGTGAGTGCGCAACGCTCACTTGATGCCTGATCTGCGATACTAGATTTCGTCACTGGCATGCCTTAACACCGACAAGCAGAGCAAGCATTGAGAAACAGGAAGAAGGCTCCAGCAGTGGTATTTGAAGGGATTGACGTAAGAAAACTACTAAGCACTTGGTTTGAGTATAAAACAAGGCTTTAATCAACTGTTTCACAACCATGAGTTTCTAGTTACATCACTAGTTCCTGGTTACAAAAATGTCCTGAGCAAACTGGGCCCATGCCCGACTATTTATACTTTCCTTGGACGGCACCACCAGCTGGCCGCCCAGTGTTATCTCATGAGTCATTTCTACATGAATGGTAAGATACATGACATTCTTCCTGCCTGAAAGATTTGGAAATCTGACGACTTCCTTCTAGCGGATATAATGGACTACGAAGAGCTGCAGTCCTTTCGATTTCCGTTTGTGGCCGGAAGGCACGTCTCCTCGGACCGTGTCTTGGTCCCTGGGTCACTTGGTTCATACAGGTAGGTTGGCAGGGCCCGTGTCACCTTGATCGATCTGAGGGGGACTGGGGAGATCGTGACTCTGGGTGCGGGTCACCACAGGCGCAGAGCTGGCTTCATTTTGTTTGGTAGCTGGTGATTGTCTGGCATCCTGGCTTCAGGTGGCCATCCCGTGGGGAGCGCTCTGCCCCCCGAGTTGATTCGGCGGAGTAGCCGGCAGATCCCTTGATGTTCCGAGAAGGGCGTCATTCTCAAAGGAGCGCAGAGTTTTGGCATCATTACTATGGATCCATCTATCGGTGGGGTCCGTGGGACCGGTTGGACAGGGAGCCAGATCTCGGAGTGAAACGCTGGACTCCCGGCCATCAGGGTACCACACGTGCATGTATGTGGGATTAATGTCTGTTAGTTCCACCTCGTCGATGAGGGGATCATTCTTGGAAGATCAAACAAATCGGAGCAGCACGGGGCCGGGAGCTGCCAACCATGATGGTAGGGACGTCCCATGAGTGGAGCGACGCTGGAACCCAAAGAATCGTTCATGAGGAGTAACGTTGGTGGACGTAGAAAGGAGAGACCTGATGGAATGCAACACATCAGGGAGCACAGTTTCCCACTGCTGGTCTGGTAGGTTGCGTGACCTCAGTGCAAGACAAACAGCATTCCAAATGATAGCGTTGTATCTCTCAACCTGTCCATTACCGATGGGATGATACGGTGTTGTTTTACTTGTGGCAATTCCCCGTTGGGAAAGATAACTTTCGAGTTCGCTTGACATGAAGGAGGGACCCCGATCAGAGTGGATGAAATTGGCCGTACCGCAAAGGGAAAAGACCTGATCGAGGCATTTGTTCACTGTGGAAGTAAACATATTGGGACAGGGGAAAGCAAAGGGAAAGCATAAATATTCGCCCACCATAGTAAGCAAGTAGGTGTTTCGCGTTGAGGAAGGCAATGGCCCTTTAAAGTCAATGCTGAGTTGCTGCATAGGCTGTATAGCGTGTATGAGCGAGCCATCCGACGGACGGGAGAATTGCAGTTTTAATTCCGCGCAAATTCTGCAAGTGGAACATGTTCTTTTCACGTCTTCCGTAGGAAATGGGAGATTTTTAGATCACACAAAGTGTAACATATGGGTAACGCCAGGATGGCATAAGTCAGTATGAAGATCCGCAAGAGTCGAAGTTGATATAGAAGAGCAGAATGCACGTGTGAGGGTATCCGGGGCCACATTCTCTTTGCCGGGTCGATAATGTATAGTGTAGCCAAAGGCGGCCAATTCCATCCTCCAGAGTTGTATTTTGTTATTCTTGATCTTAGTGCGTTTCCGGTTATCCAACATAAAGGCCATAGGGCGCTGATCGGTTATAAGCGTGAAATGGCGACGAGCGAGAAAATGACTCCATTTACGTACTGCTTCGATGATAGCCATAGCCTCCTTCGCGACAGGAGGATAATGGAGCTCGCTACCCTGCAAAGTTCTGGACAGAAATGCAACGGGTCAACCATCTTGATTCAAGGTAGCCGAGATCGCCACCTCTGATGCATCGCACTCGACCACGAAAGGGAGATTTTCATCGATGGAACGAAGCATGACTTTTTCCAGTTGTCGCTTGAGGAGGTTGAAAGCTGAAATAGCCGTTGCTTCCAACGGAAATTACTTCGCGTGAAGCAGGGGCTGGACCTTGTCGGAGAAGTGGGGTATCCACTTCGCATAATAGGCAAACATGCCGAGGGCCCGACGAAGAGAGCCGAGATTCATAGGGGGAGGGAGCTTCTGAAGCAGACGAAGTCGCTCCAGATCTGGTTTGACGAAACCATTGCCCACCCAGTAGCCAAGGATGTTGACTGACGGTACTTTCTCAGGCTGCTGTAGACGTAATACCGGGGGTGAACACACCGGTATATAAGCACTGTGCAGTAATCTTGTATTCAGTATAGTCCCGACCTCCAACCAGTAAAGACCTGTTTGAGTTATACGTTTAAGTCTTTGTGTTAATTGTTCAATACAATACACATACTTAACACTGGCGACGAGTCAGGTTCTTACCCTGCGGCAGTTATTCCACGGCGGTTGAAGAGAGGTTTCAAACCTCACCACTCACCACCCCACTGGATGCGACAGGCATTAGGACCCTGAAGCCTCCATCAGCTTGTGAACCGGAGTAGAAGACAGGACTGGGGAAGCGAGAGGTACAGGGCGATAGCGATCGGCAGATAAGGGCCGGGCCGCTTTCAAGTGAGGGGCGCAGCCGGGCCATCGATCGCATCCGCTGATAAGGGCCGGGCCGCTTTCAAGTGCGAGGCGCAGCCGGGCCATCGATCGAAATCCCTGATAAGGGCCGCACTCGGGCTGAAAGGCGCAGCGTCGGCAGACACTGAAGGTGCGAGAGCCGCGGTGCACAGCGCGGGCCATCGATCGCGGCGAAGATAAGGGCCGCACTCGGGGCTGAAGGGAGACGGCGTCGGGGGACGGGTGAAGACCGCCAAGCGCGGGAAAACCGCCATTTTGTGGGCGGAGGACGACGGCAAGAGCGGGAAGCCGCCATCTTGGATAGCAGTAAAAAAAAAAAAATCTGAGAAATTGCAAATCTGATAAAGTACTACAATGCCTAAACACGGGAATATTAGCAACTTTGATAGTGACATCGAAGATTGGGCCATATATGTTGAACGAGTTAAAAATTATTGTAAGGCCAATAAAATTCGTGAGGCTGATAAAGCACTAACATTATTAAATTTAATGGGTGCGAAGACATACGGGCAATTGAAACACCTGTTATCACCAGATGAACCGGCGGATAAGACGTTCGATGAGATTGTTACTGTCCTGAAAGATCATCTAAACCCCACGCCGCTGATGCTAGCGGAACGATTTAAATTTTACGACAGAAGGCAGCTACAGCATGAAAGCAATGCTGAATATTTGCTGGAATTGCGTAAATTAGCGAAATATTGCCAGTTTCGAACGGGACTGACAGATGCACTACGAGACAAATTTGTGTGTGGTTTATTTAAACAGGATACACAAAAGCGACTGCTCGAGGAGAATGAGCTGACGCTTGAGAAGGCGGTCACTATGGCAGCAGCACACGAAGCCGCAGCGAGAGGCACGGCAGTAATGCAGCTACGGTCACCGGAGCTCAGTGCACACAAATTGGGTGTGAGTTCTGGCAAATGTTATCGTTGTGGAAAGACAACGCATGATCAGAACCAGTGTTGGTTTAAAAACCAAGAATGTAGAACTTGTGGTAGGCTTGGACATATAGCTAGAGTATGCAGGTCAGGGAAGAAGACCAGCAACAAGAAGTCACCGCAAGGGAAATACGCAAAGGTACACAAGGTGGCCGAACAGGAGTCCGATTCAGACGCAAGCAGTATTGAACTGGCTAGCTTAAGGGTACTCAATGTTGGTAAGGGTGCAGACCTCCAGACAATTTGGGTTACTCTTCAGATAGAAGGAGTCCAAGTAAAAATGGAATTGGACACTGGATCGGCATTGTCGGTCATGAATAAGAAAGATTGGGTATATTGTATATACCCAACAAATGTCAAATCGATTGACACCTACAGAATGTTGGAAAACTGTACCTTTTTGCTATGTAAGCTTTGGCAATATGGTTCTCTGTAAACTTTCATGCCAATAAAGCATTTGAACTGAACTGAACTGAACTGAACTGATTACAGAAGGTTATTCCAACATATTCCCCTACAGGATACGGAGATTATATTGACAACCTACACGGGGCAGAGAGTGTACCCCATCGGGACAATAAAGGTTGCAGTGGCCAACAAGGGCGAAGGAAGTCAAATAATGGACTTATATGTGCTACCGGAGGGAGGTCCACCACTACTAGGCCGGGAGTGGTTTAGAAACATAAATATGGACTGGCATTCACTAAAAGCCATAAAGAGTGAGAACTCGGTGCAGATAATCAGCCCAGACTCTAGAACTGATGATGGTAAGACCAACCCATGTGCAAAAGACAAAGTTTCAGCACAGAATTCCACTGAGCAACAACAACATAGTTTAACAGAGAATTCTGAGTCTGTCAAGTCTACTGATATGCACATTTTTGAGGGACACTGGGCTCAAACTCAACTCCATTTCAAACTACAACAGCAATTAGAACAAATGATTCGCCGTTTTGAGCAAGAGATGAATGAAATAAAAAAGTTCTTTGTTACAGAGTGGGAGAATCTGGAAAGGCAACAGAAGCAACTGATGGAGAAAATGGAGCAGGAGCACACCAACCATCTGCGCGAGGAGGCCGAACGAATCAAAGCTGATTCAGGTTCTGAAGGTGCGTGCCATAATCTGGTGTCAGAAGAGTTAACGGTCAGCCAACTCCTTCATATGCTGAGGGACAAGACTCTGAAATGGGAAAAACTTGAACACGAGCTGCGATCTTCAAAGGAAAAGGGTTCGGAGCTCTCAAAAGTCATTGAGATGGCTGATGTGATGACACAGACTGAAACGACTGCAACAGAGCAGCCATTGGATGCCAAAAGTACGCTGACTCACGTCAATGTAGAACAACAGACCGCTGAAACAGCTGCTCCGGTAGAGGGACTGCATAGTCCGAGCAATCAATCTCCAAAGGAAGTTGAAGTATTAAAATCACAAATGAGGTCACTAGTAAACGACTTGCTGAAAGCCCAGAAAAAGCTGGATGCAGAGGTACACATGAAGAAGTCTCTTCAGGAAAGATGTCTGGATTTGGAACAAGAGCTGGCTAACGTCCAGCTGGGTATGGAGGAAATAGACGACCCTCTCGCTGGCCTAGTTCAGGACGACACCGAATATTACCATGACCTGTCGGACGACTCCGAATATTACGATGTCCTGTCCTGCCCAGCTTGTAACTTCGACCCCCAAAGTGCAGAAATCATGGAGGAGCACCAAAAGTCTACGGAACATCGGAAGAAGGTGGCTCTACTATGGGAAGTAAGAGAGATAGAGAAGGAACAGCAGTCGGATAGCGTCCAGTTGGGTAAGGAAGAAGTAGAAGGGCCTCTCGACCTGTTGAGTGATAGTGAATACTACGAGGATGTGGTATGCCCAAATTGTGATGGAAACTCCCAAAGTGCTGAAATCCGGAGGAAGCACTTAAGGTCTAAAGAACATAGAGAGTTGGTAGCATTACAGCTGTCCGCCGAGAAGATGGGAACGACAAGAGTTGTAAAAAGGCAGAAAAGAAAAAGAAGAGGCCGAAAATAATAATTGTTTAAAATATTGTTACTTCTACTACCTCCGGCCGAACACTACGAAAAGATGCTGTCTGGAACGAATTAAGATCAGAGACTGAATTTACGAACTGTTCCCACAGAGACTGAACCTGTAAACTGTTCCCACTAAGAGTATGTTGCAACTGTTCGTAGAGATTGAATCTGTGAACTGTTTTCCGCAGAGACTGAATCTGTGATATGTTACGTTAAACATGAAGTTATATATGTATATATGTTATCACGTTATGTTAAATGGGGGGGATGACTATAAAGCTAAGAAGGGAGGAGTGTTGTGTATGTAACCTGCTCCACCTTAAGAGAGCTTAAGCCTGTTCCACCTTAAGAGATGTACAACTTTCTCAGGCTGCTGTAGACGTAATACCGGGGGTGAACACACCGGTATATAAGCACTGTGCAGTAATCTTGTATTCAGTATAGTCCCTACCTCCAACCAGTAAAGACCTGTTTGAGTTATACGTTTAAGTCTTTGTGTTAATTGTTCAATACAATACACATACTTAACACCCTGTCCCTGCTTTCTCCCCATACCGCTTGATTCCTTCAGCCTTAAGAAATATATCCAATTCCTTCTTGAATATATTTAATGAATTGGCCTCTACTGCCTTCTGTGGTAGAGAA
Source organism: Somniosus microcephalus (assembly GCF_052327205.1). NCBI lineage: Eukaryota > Metazoa > Chordata > Chondrichthyes > Squaliformes > Somniosidae > Somniosus > Somniosus microcephalus. Next base: position 332,199,419 of record NC_140987.1, on the reverse strand, counting down.
TTCCACAGGTTCACCACTCTCTGGGTGAAGAAATTCCTCCTCATTTCTGTCCTAAAAGGCCTACCTCTTATCCTTAGACTGTGACCCCTGGTTCTGGATTCCCCAACCATCGGGAGCATCCTCCCTGCATCTAGTCTGTCCAGTCCTGCCAGAATTTTATAAGTTTCAATGAGATCCCCTGTCATTCTTCTAAACTCCAGCAAGTACAAGCCCAATCGACCCAATCTCTCCTCATACGTCATTCCTGCCATCCCAGGTATCAGCCTGGTGAATCTTCGCTGAACTCCTTCCATGGCAAGAATATTCTTCCTCAGATAAGGCGACCAAAACTGCACACAATACTCAAGATGTGGTCTCACCAAGGCCCTGTACAACTGCAGCAAGACATCATTGTTCCTGTACTCAAACCCTCTCGCTACGAAGGCCAACATACCATTTGCCTTCTTAACCGCCTGCTGCACCTGCATGCTTACCTTCAGCGACTGGTGCACAAGGACACCCAGGTCTCGTTGCACTTCCCCTTCTCTCAATCTATTGCCATTCAGATAATAATCTGCCTTCCTGTTTTTGACACTAAAGTGGATAACCTCACATTTATCCACGTTATATTGCATCTGCCATGCTTCAGCCCAATCACCCAACCTGTCCAAATCATCCTGGAGTTTCTCGGTATCCTCCTCTCAGCACTCATGCCCACCCAGCTTTGTGTCATCTGCAAATTTGGAGATATTACATCTAGTTCCCTTGTCTAGATCATTAATATATATTGTGAATAGCTGGGGTCCAAGGACCGATCCCTGCGGTACCCCACTGGTCACTGCCTGCCACTCAGAAAAAGACCCGTTTATCCCAACTCTTTGCTTTCTGTCTGCCAACCAGTTCTCTATCCAAGTCAATACCTTGCCCCCAATCCCATGTGCCTTAACTTTACATGCTAATCTCTTATGTGGGACCTTATCGAAAGCCTTCTGAAAGTCCAAATACACCACAGCCACTGGTTCCCCCTTATCTATTTTACCAGTTACATCCTCAAAAAATTCCAGTAGATTAGTCAAGCACGATTTACCTTTTGTAAATCCATGTTGACTTTGTCCGATCCTGTCACTGTTTTCCAAGTGCTCTGCTATTACATCTTTTATAATGGACTCTAGCATTTTCCCCACTACCGATGTCAGGCTTACCGGTCTGTAATTCCCCGTTTTCTCTCTATCACCTTTTTTGAATAGTGGGGTAACATTAGCTACCCTCCAATCCATGGGTACTGTTCCAGAGGCTATCGAATGTTGGAAGATGACCAGCAATGCACCTACTATTTCTCGGGCCACTTCTTTAAGTACCCTAGGATGTAGATTATCAGGCCCTGGGGATTTATCGGCCTTCAATCCTGTCAATTTCCCGAATACCATTTCCCTACAAATACTGATTTATTTCAGTTCCTATCATATTTATATATTTTTTATCCACACTTTTGGTTTGTGCCTTTTCTTTTCCTTTTTTCCCCTCTCCCACATGGCAGCTGTCTTTTTTTCTGCCAGCGCATTTCACACTTCATCTAGCGCCATCTTTTGTTTCTTAATGTGTCCTATTACCATCTCGTCTCACGTTGAATATCTCTTAATATCTCTTTACTTCTCACAAACCTTCCCTTTTGTTCTTTCATTCCCTACCACATTTCCCAGCCCCCAACTTGCTTTTTCATCTGTTTCATTTCCTGCTTTTTTCTCAGTTCTGAAGAAGGGTTTTGACCTGGAACGTTAACTCTGTTTCCATCTCCACGGATGTTGCCTGGCCTGCTGAGTTTTTCCAGCTTTTTCTGTTGCTATTTCAGATTACTAGCATCCGCAGAATTTTGCTATCGTTAGATTGAGAGGTGATTTGATTGCTGTTTTAGGATTCCTGAGGTGTGGTGCTGTACGGAATTAGCACACACATGCTAACGGGGTTGGGGTTATTTGTCTCTGGCCAGTCAGAAGCCTCTGAGCTGCTCCAGGGACCCCCTTGTGGTTTCGAAGCGCTCCCCTATTCCTGAGTTCTGACCCCCGGACTTATTCGGTGGTGATGTAGACAGAAAACAACGTGACTTGTGGTTTGGGTGCAAAACAGACCAGTATTTATTGAAAACAAAAGAAAGAAAAATCGATATGGCTCTTATGCCTGGTACAGCACTTTTGCTTAAACACAGTACACTTAGTGTCCACTAGAGGGCTCCTTGTTCAGTGCAACACTACTTTATTTAATACACGCAGTACACTCAGTGTCCACTAGAGCACTCCCTGCTCAGTGCAACACCACCTTATTTTAAATACAGTAATTTTTACTTAAAAACCCTTTGCGCACTACAGCACCGTGGCTTATTGGCTTTTACTTAAAAACAGCACTTTAATACAGTTACTTTAAAAACAGCTAACTGCGTTCACCACAGCACTATAGCTTGAAGCAACACTCCTTTAAGTACAGTTTCAAATGCAGTACTCTAAAACAGCTACTCCTTTAATACAGTTTTAAATACCAAATTCAATGTTCACTTAAGCACTTCTCTGCTAGGTGCAACACTGTCTTGCTTAAATAGGGGAGGAGAAATGGAAACAATGAAGGAAATCGACTAAAATCACAATTCTAACAAAATTCCCACTTTACTCCCACCCCTATCCCTATTCTAAGTTGCCTTGTGGAAGGCCAGAAAAACATATGCTCACCACTGGAAATGCCTGCTCCGTGTCCTGTGAACTTAGATCTTCACTGCCCCAAAGTGAAAAACACCCCAGTGTTTTAAAAGTAAACTGCTGGTGTTTTGCTTCTACAGGAAGACTCCCACGCTGTAGAGAGACACGGAGGTGAGGCCAGAGAGAGCGAGAGAGCTTCTGGGAAGCTATCTTTTATACCCCCATTTGGGGCCTGCCCAGATCCGGAGGTTTCTGGGCTAAAACAAAAAGGATCCAACTGCCCCATTGTCCAGTAATGGGTTTGGATGTGTTCTCCCATTCATTTAAACAGCTTCTCCTCAGTTTGGATGTGTCCACTTGATATACAAACAAGTGCTAATAGCATTCAATTTCTTTGTAAACAAAGCATTGTCCTGTGGTCATCTGGAACCGCAATTGATTGACAGTCTTGAGTGCTTAACAAACACAGTTCCTTTGTTCATGCTGGCAGTTTCAAGCACTTGATCTTAGAGTCAACATTGTAGAATGTTTTGTAAACAGGCATCGATTGTCCTGCTGCAGGGTGGTGGAAACTCCCCTTTGATTGACAGATTTGACTGCCATTGAACCTTTCTTCACAGACACAGAAAGCTGTTTTCCAAGTCCTTTGTCTTCAGCCATGCGGTCTGATGGCCATTTTTGATCCCTGAAATTTTTAAAGGTGTATCACCCAGGGATTCTTTACTCAAAAAAATTAATCTTCGGAGCTGTAAATTATTGTGAATTCTTAAAGGTGCCCAGAACTGAAAACAGTACCAGATGGGGTCTAACCAGAGCTTTATATAACTCTAACATAACTTCTACCCCTTTGTATTCCAGCCCCCTTGAGATAAAGCCAACATTCCATTAGCCGTTTTAATTATATTTTGTACCTGCCCTGGGCTTTTAATGATTTACGTACATGAACCCCTAAGTCTCTCTTTGCTCCACCGTTCCTACCTTATCACCAATTAGTAAATACTCTGATCTATCTTTCTTAGTTCCAAAGTGGATGACCTCACACTTTCCCACATCAAATTCCATCTGCTACACAATGTTCCCCTTAAGTTTTTTTGTATGCACAGCCTCTTTAAGGGGCTGTGCAGCCCATTGAAAATACCACGCATGCGTGGGTTTTCATTTTTTAAAGCTGGTGAGCCGGCTGCGTGGGAGCTGCAGAGCGCTGCGTGACCCCATAGCTTAAAGGGAGCATTGCTGCCACAGTTTTGTGCACTCATTTAATCTGTCAATGTCCCTTTGCGACTTCCTGCTCACTTCTACACTATTTACTGTGCCACCTAACTTAGTGTCATCGGCAAACTGGATAGACAGCTCTCTATTCCTTCTTCTAAGTCGTTGATAAATATAGTAAAATGCTGAGACCCCAGTACAGATTCCTGGGGGACAGCACTAGACACATCCTGCCAATTGGTGTACATCCCCATTATCCCCAATCTCTGTCTCCTACCTTCTAACCAATTCCCTATCCATGGCAACAGGTTGTCTCCAATTCCAAGTGTTCCCATGTTTGTTAACAGTCTCTTGTGTGGAACCTTTTCCCATGCCTACTGGAAGTCCATATAAATAACATCTACAGACACTCCCTTATCTATAACATTTGTTACCGCCTCAAAAAATTCAACTATGTTTGTTAGACATGACTCACCCTTTACAAATCCACACTGGCTCTCTCTGATCAGCTCATATTTGTTTAAGTTCTCAGTCACTCTGCCCCTAATAACAGATTTTAGTAACTGCCCCACAACAGACCTTAGACTAATAGGCCTATAATTTCCTAGTTTATCTCTCTTACCCTTCTTAAATAATGGAGTGACATTGGCAATTTTACAATTTAAGGGGAAAATTCATTCGAAAAAAGTGTAGTGCCAGAGGACTGGTGGACAGCTAACGTCATACCTATATTTAAGAAGGGAGATAGAACATGTCCAGGGAACTATAGACCAGTCAGCTTAACATCAGTGAGAGGAAAAATAATGGAATCCCTACTAAAGGAGAAAATGGGAGTAAATTGAGAAAACAAAAATATAATAATAGTCAGCTTGGATTTCAAAAGGGAAAGTCTTGCTTGACCAATCTCATTGAATTTTTTGAAGAGGTAAGAGAGAGAGTAGGCAAGGAAAATGTAGTCAAGGTAATTTATCTAGATTTTCAAAAGGCCTTTGATAAGTTACCACTTAATAGACTAATGAATAAGGTCAGGGAATGCGGAGTCAGGGGACAAGTAGCAGAATGGATAGCTGGCTGGCTTCAAGACAGAAAGCAGAGCTTAGGGGTAAATGGTACCTATTCAGAGTGGGAAAAGGTGGGAAATGGTGTTCCACAAGGATCAGTGTTAGGACCACTGTTGTTCACAATTTATATTAACGATTTAAACTTTGTAATCAAAAGCACAATTTCTAAAGTTGCGGACGACACCAAATTTGGGGTGGGGGTGGGGTGGGTGGATTGTCAATACTGAGGAGGATTGCAACAAATTATAAGAAGACATTAATAAAATTGCAGAATGGGCATATAATTGGCAAATGAATTTCAACACAGATAAGTGTGAGGTATTACATTTTGGTAAGAAAAATAGGGAGGTCACATAGTACTTGGAAAATAAGAATATAAATGGGGTAGAGGAGCAAAGGGATCTCGGATTTCAAATACACAGATCACTCAAAGTATCGACACATGTCAACAAGGCCGTAAAAAAAGCAAACCAAGCACTCAGGTTTGTTTCTAGAGGGATAGAATTGAAAAGTAGGGAAGTTATGCTAAAACTGTATTGAACCTTGGTTAGACCACACTTAGAGTACTGCGTGCAGTTCTGGTCGCCATATTATAAAAAGGATATAAATGCACTGGAGAGGGTGCAGAGAAGATTTACAGGGATGATACCAGGAATGCGAGGGTATACCTATCAGGAAAGAATGAACAGGCTGGTCTCTTTTCTCTTGAACAGAGAAGGCTGAGGAGTGACCTAATAGAGGTCTTTAAAATTATGAAAGGTTTTGATAGAGTAGATACAGAGAGAGTGTTTCCACTTGTGGGGAAGAGCAAAACTAGAGGCCATCAATATAAAATAATCACCAAGAAATTAAATAGAGGAATTCAGAAGGAACTTCATTACCCAGAGAGTGGTGAGAATGTGGAACTCACTACCACAGGGAGTTGTAAAAGTGAATGGTATAGATGCATTTAATGGATGGTTAGATAAGCATATGAGGGAGAAGGGAATAGAGGGATACGCTGATAGATTTAGATGAGGAAAGATGGGATGAGGCTCAAGTGCAGCATAAATGCCGGCATGGACTGTTGGGCCGAATGGCTTGTTTCTGTGCTGTATATCCGGTGTAATCCTATGAAAAATTCTTGAATTAAGAGTTTTGGAAGAACATGTCTAGAGCAACCACAGTTTCCTCCCCTACTTCTTCTAATATCCTGGGGTGGAAACCACCAGGTCCTGGAGATTTGTCTCCTTATTTTTTCCATTATCTTTTAAAAAATTACATTGAATCTAGTTAGCTCCTCCCCTTTCTCTATTTTTAGTTTTCCTCATATCACTGGTACTTTATCCTATTCCTCTACCTCACCACCACTTCTCTTGACCCCCTCCACTGTCTCTAAATTGTCACACTGCTTGTCCGGCATCCAGTATTGGATGAGCAGAAATTTCCTCCAAAATAAATATTGGGAAGACTGAAGCCATTGCCTTCGGTCCCCACCACAAGCTCCATTCCCTAGCCATCAACTCCAGCCCTCTCCCTAACATCTGTCTGAGGCTGAACCAGACTGTTCGCAACCGTGGCGTAAAATTTGACCTTGAAATGAGCTTCTAACTACATATCCATACCATAACTAAGACCGCTTATTTCCACCTCTTTAACATCGCCCATCTCCGCCCTTGCCTTAGGTCATCTGCTTCTGAAACCCTCATCTATACTTTTGTTACCTCTAGATTTGACTATTCCAACCCATTTCTGGCTGGCCTTCCATGTTCTATCCTACGTAAACCTATCACCATCCAAATCTCTGCATTCTCTCATATTCACCCATCACCCTGTGCTCACTGATCTACATTAGCCCCCGGTTAAACAAGGTATCGATTTAAAAATTCTCACCCTTGTTTTCAAGTCCCTCCATGGCCTCGCCCCTCCCCTTCCCATCTGTGTAATCTCCTCCAGTTAATTACAATATCACCTGCGGCTGTCTTTAAGAGGCCCACGTTATGCTTAGACATCCTCTTTCTCTTAATACAGTTGTGAAAACCTTTAGTGTTGTCCTTGATATCCCTCGCAAGTTTTTTCCTCGTACTGCCTTTCTGCAGCTCTAACTACTTTATTAGTATCCCTTTGCTGCTCTTCATATCTCTCTCAGTCCACGAGATCTCTACTGTTCTTTGCATTGGTATAAGCCCTTTCCTTTAGTTTTATACTATCTCTCACTTCTGGAATACAAGATTAATTCAGTTGTAGTGCTGTAAAGATTTCAATCATTTTCATGATGTAAATAATTTGACTATTAATTTCAGTGGATATTTCACCCCATTCTTCAACTCTTCTCTGAACTTCCTCTGGGTGGCTGCGTAAATACAGGTGTTGGTGCAGCAGCTCAGGAGCTGAAGCAAGAACGCTACTTCTTGGGCGATGTACAAAGGGTCATTGGGACCTGAGGAAGAATAATCGTTTGCAATCTGCATGTATAGGAACACTATAAGATACATCGTCCACAACAAGATGAAAGTCCCGGTTACAGTGAAGAGTAAGATGATGGATTTCCTTCGGTTCTCCATCTCTGGGTCATGGTGAGTCTCCCCACTGCCGTGAGCCCGGAGCCTCCCGCGGACTCGACTGGCCACTAAAATGTATCTTACGGTCAGGGTGTTGAGCAGCAAAATCACACCGAAAGGAACAAATGAGCTTAACATCCTAACGATTACGTCAAAGGCTTTCCATACCTGTGAAGTGTAATAGTTTGGTATTAAGCTACAGTACCAAGGTACACCATCCATTATGTAGCGAGGTGTGTATGCAAAGTACCAGGGGATGTTTTTTAAACAGAACAGCACACTGACAGTTGGCATAACAGCAGCCGCACATTTTGCAGTGCAATATTTTGTTTTCAGCTTCTGACAACAAATGGCTACAAAGCGAACAAAGGTGAAAGCCACGGTTAACCAGACCGAACTATCTCTGGCTGCGAACAGTAAGATGGCTCTGAGGCGACACAGTGGAGTAATGTACAGGAAACTGACCAGGAAAAAAAGACCATTGATCCGATTCAATATCACACCCACGATGGTGACCAGTAGTGTGGTGTATGTAACCGTTCCACCTTTAAGAGAACTATTTTAAGAGTTGCACTACTTTATCTTGGCTGCTGTATACTGTAATACCGGTGGTGACCACACCGGTATATAAGTGCTGTGTAATGATTTATTGGGCAGTTCAGCCCGGACCTTCGACTAGTAAAGACCTGTTAAAATTTACTCTTGTGGTCTGTGTAGTAATTCTCATTATAACACACAGACTTAACAAGTAGATCTGACACCGCCATGGCCAGCAGGTAGCGAGTGACACAACGGGAGAGACCGCACTTTCCTCGGGACAGGATCACAATCGCTGCCACATTAGCTGTAGGAGAAAGGGGAAATCAGATTCAGATTCAGAGTCACAGCAAACACATCAGTTTGTCGGGAGTTTGTGGGAGATTTACAGCTCTCTCACTGGCTGGATATTGATCCCTGTCTAGGGATCCCAGAGGGACCCTGATTCCGAAAGTTTCCAAATTGTCCCATATTGGAGACAATAATTTTATTTTATTCAGCACAAGCAAGATTTAATGTGAGTAGGCAGCACCCTGTGTTTCTTGTCTCTCGTGTCTCTCTCTTGGGTGTCCCCAGGATTCTTCCAGAAATTTTCTTCCCTTTGTGGCTCTTGGGAACCCCCTTCTTATATCTTTACTATTATTCAAAACCTATGGAGTCTGAGGCCGCGATTTTGTCATTGGATGCGGCTTGGGAGCGGGTCAGCTGGTTTCCGGGTTCCAGCCTCGCCCCCAACTGCATCCAGCCCTCGGATGTGATTTTCCCCTGATTGACCTTGTTAAGCCCGCCCTGTGGGCTTGCCGGCCAATTAAGAGGAAGCCAGTCAGATGACATCATTTGACGACGTGTCATCAGCCGGTTTTCTTAAAGGGACCGCGCACAATTTTTTTTTTGACAGCAGATTTTTCAGAGTTTGACAGCATTGAAGTGCTGCAAACACTGGCAATAACTGTACCAACGTGAGCTCTTGCACCCAGGCTCTCCAATGACTCCCTCCATAGGCTAGAACAGATGGCAGCTGCAGGTAAGATTACAGAAGCGATCTGTCACTGGTGAGAGAGGTTCTCCCAAAGAGGTGGGACTAGACATGGATTTCAAAACTTGTTACCTACAGAAAAGTGTAAATGGATTAAAAATGATTTCCCCAACATTTTCTTACCTCTGAAACTCACCAGTGCAGCATTGGTCCTTCACACCACTTCTGCAGCTGTCATTAATGCAGAAACATTACAGCAGACTCACAACATGCCACACTTATCTGGTGTGGTGCCCGGACGTCGGGAACCCCGAGTCAGAATCAGCAAAATTGAAAAAGAGCCTGTTAACTACTATCAAGCACCTGTTAACAGGCAGGTAAGTGGCTTTAGTACTCTCCCCGCCACTAGCTGTCGGGTCCATGCACAAATCTGGGACCCGACACTTGGGAAAATTGTTTGGAGGTGGGTTGATGGCAGGATCGGAACCCTCCATCAGTCTAAACGATTTTAACGCTTGACCCGCATCCAAACCCGCCCTCTCAGTGCCGATAAAATTGCAGCCTTACTGAACCAATCACCGGCTTACACCCAATTCCTCGAAATCCAATCATGAAGATGCCACATACAAAGCACCTCTGCTTACTCAGGTTCTGGTCTATGACCCCCTGGCATCATCTGTTTATGACCATCAAGGCTGATATATGCAGTTATGGCAACACATAAGAAGATGTCTCAATACTAAAGTGATATGGTGTCCTTGATGGTCCTGTGATAGGCCCATGTTTCAGCTTACTGCCAGATATCAGCCCTCTCTTGTTCCTTCTCATAACAGGCCAACAGGGTTACAACCAATGTTCCCTGTCATTTTGTTTTCTCGGCCCCTTTAAGGGGCAGTGTGGGCCATTCAAAATACCGCACATGCCTGGTTATTACATTGAGAAGCCGGCAAACCGGCTGCGTGTGATCCCTGGAGCGCTGTGCGGCCGTGCAGCTTAAAGGGAGCATTGGTTACAACTACAACTGACCTTGGTTTCCACAGCTAGCTCCACTCTATACCCCATCCTTACTGTTGGCTAATATCCATGCTGCCACTGTCCCTTTTATTCCATGGGCTTCAACTTTGCTGGTAAGGTGCCACATAATAGGCTTGCCAGCGAAGTTGAAGCCCATGGAATAAAATGGACAGTGGCAGTATGGATATGGAATTGGCTAAGTGACAGGAAACAGAAAGTAGTGGTGAATGGTTGTTTTTCGGATGGGAGTAAGGTACACAGTGGTGTTCCCCGGGGATCGGTACTAGGACCACTGCTTTTCTTGATATATATTAACGACTTGGACTTGGGTGTACAGGGCACGATTTCAAAATTTGCAGATGACACAAAACTCGGAAATGTAATGAACATAAGAAATATGAGCTGGTGTAGGCCATTTGGCTCTTTAAGCCTGCTCCACCATTCAACAAGATCATAGCTGATCTTTTACCTCAACTCCACCTTCCCGCAGCCCCCCCATATCCCTTAATTCCCTTAGTTCCCAAAAACAGTAAGGATGATAGTGATTGACTTTAAAAGGACATAGACAGGCTGGTGGAATGGGCGGACATGCGGCAGATGAAAATTAACACAGAAAAGTGTGAAATTATGCATTTTGGTAGGAAGAAAGAGGAGAGGCAATATAAGCTTAAAGGGTACAATTCTAAAGGGGTTTAATGAACAGTGCAACCTGGGGGCATATGTGCACAAATCATTGAAGGTGGCAGGGCAGGTTGAGAAAGTGGTTATAAAAGTATACGAGATCCTGGGCTTTATAAATAGTGGCATAGAGTACGAAAGTAAGGAAGTTATGATGAACCTTTATAAAACACTGGTTCAGTCTCAACTGGGGTATTGTGTCCAATTCTGGGCACCACACTTTAGGAAGGATGTGAAGGCCTTAGAGAGGGTGCAGGAAATATTTGCAAGAATGGTTCCAGGGCTGAGGGACTTCAGTTACGTGGATAGATTGGAGAAGCTGGGGTTTTTCTCCTTAGAGCAGAGAAGATTGAGAGGAGATTTGATAGAGGTGTTCAAAATCATGAGGGGTCCAGACAGAGAGAAATTGTCCCCATTGGCAGAAGAACCGACAACCAAAGGACACAGATTTAAGGTGATTGGCAGAAGAAACAAAGGCGACATGAGGGAAAACCTTTTTACGCAGCAAGTGGTTAGGATCTGGAATGCACTGCCTGAAAGGGTGCTGGAGGCAGACTCAATCACAGGTTTCAAAAGGCAATTGGATAAGTACCTGAAGGAAAAAAAATTGCAGAGCTATGGGGAAAGGGCGGGGGAATGGGACTAGCTGAAGTGCTCTTGCAGAGAGCCGGCACGGGCTTGACGTGCCGAATGGCCTCCTTCTGTGCTGTAACCATTGTATGATTCTATGATCTATGATTCTATATCCAACTATCATTAATTCGCCCACAGCTTCCCTATTCGACGATAGCAGTCCTTTTCTCATCCCAGGCTGTCTGGGTTACGGTTTCCTCACTAAAGATTGAAAACAACTATTACGCGCTATTTCGCTGCCCGATTGCGCAGGTACATGGAAGATGTCACGTTTGTGATTATGCTAATAAATTTCAGCAGGATCTTGAAGCGTAACTGAACCATCGCAAGTTCAAATGCATTGTGGCCGCAATTTCCCGATTGCGCCCAAAGCGGAAACTCTATGCCCAACTGTATTGAGTTGGGATGGAAGAGAAAATGGGGCAGTGTCAAAGCAAGCAAGCAAAAATATCAGACCAAAATCAAGCCTAGATTTTGTAGATTTAATTCTCCTAGGTAATTCAAATTTTCATCAATAATTGTGCCACTAGCTTGCAGCCATATTAAGGACACTTTTTTTGATAAGAATTGTTTAGTTATTCATGCACATTATGATGTTAGTGTTGAGGATGGAACGCTTCACATTTTAGGTAACCCAGTATGAGCATCAAGCACTCTCAAGTCAGGTATTGCACAATCAACAACAACAACCTGTATTTATATAGTGCCTTTAAAGCAGTTAAATGTCCCAAGGCACTTCACAGGAGCGTTATCAAACAAAATTTGACACCGAGCCACGTAAGGAGATATTAGGACAGATGACCAAAAGCTTGGTCAAAGAGGCAGGTTCTAAGGAGCGTATTAAAGGAGGGAAGAAAGATAGTGAGGCGGAGAGGTTTAGGGAAGGAATTCCAGAGCTTAGATCCTCGGCAGCTGAAGGCACAGCCACCAATGGTGGAGTGATTAAAATCAGGGATGCGCAAGAGGCCAGAATTGCAGGAACACAGAGATCTCGGAGGATTGTAGGACTGGAGGAGGGTACAGAGATAAGAAGAGGTGAAGCTATGGCTGGGTTTTGTAAACAAGGATGAGAATTTTAAAATTGAGGTGCTGCTGGACCGGGAGCCAATGTCGGTCAGCAAGCACAGGGGTGACGGGTGAACAGGACTCAGTGCACCTTAGGATACGAGCAGCAGAGTTTGCGCAGAGTAGAAGATGGGAGGCAGGTCAGGAGAGCCTGGAATAGTCAAGGCTAGAGGCAACAAAGGCATGGATGAGGGGTTCAGCAGCAGATGAGCTGAGGCAGTGGCGGAGACGGGCTGAAGAGATTATTACTAGTCCTAGCCCCTTTAGGGCTAGTCCGGATCAGGCGTATTCCCCAGACGTTCAAATTCAATTAAAGTTAGAGGTAGCTGAATCCTAAAGACGCTTAATTGGGTCTAAAGTTCCAGGCTATCTCTCCCTAAAGAAAAGGAATAACCTGAAGATGTTACTGTCCTCCAGATAGCATTTTTAATAAGTTTAGCTAGATTGTAATGCTCCGGATGTTATGAGGGTCCGGAAAACTCCCCCAGAATTCTGCCACTCCTCACCAAAGAGCGTACAGAGATTGAGTTTGCGAGTTTGATTCAGAATTCTAAAAAAAATAGATTTATTAAAGAACCGACATGTAATTTACAGTTGGTGATTTAATCACAACATTAAAAGTTCCAAAAACAGAAATCTTACAATTCTATTATCAGAGATCGTTATTCTCAAATTTTAACTTCTCTAGTTTTACAGTTCTCAGTTTATTCCAAGATATCCACCAAAATCAAATACGATACCTTGATCCCCAAGATACAAAGAGTTGAAGGCTTACAGAGCTTGCCTATGAAGCCGATAATTGCTTTGCCCCTTTACAGCGAATCTGTCTTCCCATTTGAAAGTTCAATTTTTATACCCTTTCTCAGTGGTATTTCCTTTGAAGTTTTCTGCTGATGTAAGCTAATTATCTCTAGTCATTTTTCTGCTGACCCCTGCTTATTCTTACAGTTAGATCAGCTGGTAGCATTCAGAATTATGTCTCTACCCTTTAGGAGTTTGAATGTAACAGCAGGTGCATTTATTTGATGTCATTCTTACCAAGGCCTTCTATGCAATTCTTATGTCACCTCAGCTGGTTGCAACACAGTCTCGTGTCTCCTAGGTGTTCCAAGTTCAACACAAATACAATGTGATGGCTGGTGCCTCCCCCAGTTGATGCCATTCCTATGAAGACATATGTTTCTTAATTTTTATGTGTTTCTTTCCAAAGTGTAATTATAACACCTTAACAGGATATACCATTGTGTTCTTTTCAAAGCTTCAGACTATCATAGAAACATAGAAGATAGGAGCAGGAGGAGGCCATTCGGCCCATCGAGCCTGTTCCGCCATTTAATGAGATCATGGTTGATCATCCAAATTCAGTACCCTGTCCCTGCTTTCTCCTCATATCCCTTGATCCCTTTAGCCTCAAGAAATATATCTAACTCCTTCTTGAATATATTTAATGAATTGGCCTCAACTGCCTTGTATGGTAGAGAATTCCACAGGTTCACCACTCTCTGGGTGAAGAAATTCCTCCTCATCTCAGTCCTAAATGGCTTACCCCTTATCCTTAGACTGTGACCCCTGGTGCTGGAATCCCCCGCCATCGGGATCATCCTCCCTGCATCTAGTCTGTCTAGTCCTGTTAGAATTTTATAAGTTTCAATGAGATCCCCTCTCATTCTTCTAAACTCTAGCAAATATAAGCCTAATCGATCCAATCTCTCCTCATACATCATTCCTGCCATCCCAGGTATCAGTCTGGTGAATCTTCGCTGCACTCCCTCCATGGCAAGAACATCCTTCCTCAGATAAAGTGACCAAAACTGCACACAATACTCAAGGTGTGGTCTCACCAAGGCCCTGTACAACTGCAGCAAGACATCCTTGCTCCTGTACTCGAATCCTCTCACTATGAAGGCCAACATACCATTTTTCTTCTTAACCGCCTGCTGCACCTGCATGCTTACCTTCAGCGACTGGTGCATAAGAACAGCCAGGTCTCGTTGCACTTCCCCTTTTCCCAATCTATTGCCGTTCAGATAATAATCTGTCTTCCTGTTTTTGCCACCGAAGTGGATAACCTCGCATTTATCCACATTGTACTGCTTGTGCCATGCATCTGCCCAATCACCCAAACTGTCCAAATCATGCTGAAGTTTCTTTGCATCCTCCTCACAGCACACATGCCCACCCAGCTTTGAGTCATCTGCAAACTTGGAGATATTACATCTAGTTCCCTCATCTAGATCATTTATATATATTGTGAATAGCTGGGGTCCTAGTACTGATCCCTGTGGTACGCCACTAGTCACTGCCTGCCACTCAGAAAAAGACCCGTTTATTCCAACTCTTTGCTTCTTGTCTGCCAACCAGTTCTCTATCCAAGAAAGTACCTTAAACTCAATCCCATGTGCTTTAAATTTGCATGCTAATCTCTTATGCGGGATCTTATTGAAAGCCTTCTGAAAGTCCAAATACACCACATCCACTGGTTCTCCCTTGTCTATTCTACCAGTTACAGCCTCAAAAAATTCCAGTAGATTAGTCAAGCATGATTTAACTTTTGTAAATCCATGTTGACTTTGTTCAATCCTGTCACTGTTTTCCAAGTGCTCTGCTATTACATATTTTAAAATGGACTCTAGCATTTTCCCCACTACTGATGTCAAACTTACCGGTCTATAATTCCCCGTTTTCTCTCTACCACCTTTTTTAAATATTGGGATTACATTAGCTATCCTCCAATTCATGGGAACTGTTCCAGAGTCTATAGAAGTTTGGAAGACGACCAGCAATGCATCTACTATTTCTAGGGCCACTTCCTTAACTACCCTAGGATGTAGATTATCAGGCCCTGGGGATTTATTGGCCTTCAATCCCATCAATTCCCCTAACACCATTTCCCTACAAATACTAAATTCATTCAATTCCTCCCTCTCATTAGACCCTATGTTCCCCGACATCTCTGGGAGGTTATTTGTTTCCTCCTTTTTGAAGACAGAACCAAAGTGTGTATTTAATTGGTCTGCCATTTCTTTGTTCCCCATTATAAATTCCCCTGATTCTGACTGCAAGTGACCTACACTTGACTTCACCAATCTTTTTCTCTTTACATATCTATAGAAGCTTTTACAGTCAGTTTTTATGTTCCCTGAAAGCTTACTCTCATAATCTATTTTCCCCCTCTTAATTAATCCCTTTGTCCTCCTTTGCTGAATCCTAAACTGCTCCCAATTCTCAGGTTTGCTGCTTTTTCTGGCCAAATTATATGTCCTCTCCTTGGATCTTATGCTATCCCTAGTTTCCCTTGTTAGCCACGGTTGAGTCACCTTGTTTCTTTTATTTTTATGCCAAACAGGGATGAACAAATTCTTGTGTTCATCCATGCAATCTTTAAAAGTTTGCCATTGCCTATCCACCGTCAACCCTTTAAGTAAAGTTGCCCAATCCATCCTAGCCAACTCGTTCATCATACCATTGTAGTTTCCTTTATTTAAATTCAGGACCTTAGTCTCTGAGTCAACTACTTCCCTCTCCATTTTAATGAAGAATTTTATCATATTATGATCGCTCCTCCCCAAGGGGCCTCGCACAACAAGATTGCTAATTAATCCTTTCTCATTACATATTACCCAGTCTAAAATGGCCTGATCTGTATTGCTAAAGCCTTGCAATTTCCTCACTTTGTGAAGGAATAAGCCATAAAACCTATTCAGAAAAATACACCATTCTATGAAAGAATTCTGGCTTTATTAAAACATGACAAACTGGGTTTGGAAATCTGGAGGCCTCAACAATCTAAAGCTGTAACAGCATACAGGCTATAGAGATCAGATTGTTGTTGACACTGAATCAATAACCTTATTGCAACAGAAGGTTAAAGGCTCCCGACAACCTGAATCTTTGGGAACAGACAATAGTTCACCCTGTATAAGGTGTTCTAATTTACACTTCGTAAAGAGGTACAAACAGAAGGCCTTCGTAAAAATGACATCAAATAAAATGCACCTGCTGTTACACCATTTTTTATGGTAAGCTTAAAACATCTAGAGGAGAGACACGATTCTGTAATGCTACCAGCTGAGGTGGCTAAGAATTGCAGAAGTCAGCAGAAAAATTATTAGAGATAATTAGCTTACATCAGCAGAAAGCCTTAAAGGGAATACCACTGGAAAAGGGTATAAATATTGAACTCTCAATAGGATAATAGTTTCGCTGTAAAGGGGCAAAGCGATTCTCAGGCTTCAGAGGTGGCTCTGTAAGTCTACAACTCTTTGTATCTCAGGGATCAAAGGTACTGTATTTGATTTTGGTGGATATCCTGAATAAACTTTAAGAACTGTAAAACTGTAGCGAAGTTAAGATTTGAGAGTAAGGATCTCTGATAATAGAATTGTAAGATTTCTCTTTTTAGAACTGTTAATGTTGCAATTGACTCACCAATTGTAAAATACATGTTGGTTCTTAAATAAATATATATATTTTTAGAATTGTCTCACATAATACTTCTGTATCAAACTCGCAAACTCAATCTCTGTACACTCTTTGGTGAGGAGTTGCAGAATTCTGGGGGAGTTTTCCGGACCCTCATACTATCCAGAATGTTACAGTCTAGTTAAACTTATTAAAAGTGCTATCTGGAGGGCGGTAACATTTTCAGGTTGTTCCTTTCCTTTAGGGAGAGATGGTCCAAATTTTAGACCCAATTAAGCGTCTTTAGGATTCAGCTACTTCAAACTTTAGTTGAAAGTGAACGTCTGAGGAATGCACCTGATCTGGGGTAGCCCTAAAGGGGCTAGGACTAGTAATTACACCTTCAATCTACCTCCTTTAAAACCCTGGGGTGGAAACCACCAGGTCCTGGGGATTTGTCACTCTTCAGTGCCATTATTTTTTCTAATACTGTTTTCTTGCTTACGATAACTTTAGTGAGTTCCAATTCTTGATTCTCATTAATTTCCCTGGAATTTCAAGTATATTACCCCTTTCCTCTACTGTGAAGACTGACACAAATGCTGCAATTTTGCCTACTAAGGCGGGTTCGGTGCCGCCAGGGTTGGTGACGAGGTTCTAGCCTGCTCCTGGCTCCAGCCCACTCTGTTGAAGTGATGTTAAGCCCGCCCAGCGAGGGTCCTGGCCAATTAAAAGGCAGCGGGACTGATGATATCATTTGATGAAGCGTCATCAGCCAGTTTCCTTAAAGGGACCATGGCCACATTCATTTTGACAGTTCTGCTGTCAGTGTTCTACAGCATTGAAGTACTGCAAACACTGACGAGCACTGCAGAAAGGTACACGGTTTCACCCAGGCTCTCCCATGATTCCCGCCATGATTTGAGCACATAAATCAAGGCTGATACACCAGTGCAGTGCTGAGGGAATGCTGCACTGTCAGAGGTGTCGTCTTTCAGATGAGACATTAAACCGAGGCCCCGTCTGCTCTTGCAGGTGGACGTAAAAGATCCCAGGGCACTGTTTCGAAGAAGAACAGGGGTGTTATCCCCGGTGTCCTGGCCAATATTTATCCCTCAACCAACATAAACAAAAACAGATTATCTGGTTATTATCACACTGCTGTTTGTGGGAGCTTGCTGTGTGCAAATTGGCTGCCGCATTTCCCACATTACAACAGTGACTATGCTTCTAAACTACTTCATTGGCTGTAAAGCGCTTTGAGATGTCTGGTGATCGTGAAAGGCGTTATATAAATGCAAGACTTTCTTTCTTTGTTTCTTATGGAGGGAGTCACATAATGCAGGGAGCTACTCTTCCCTTCCAATGTGGGGAAGTGACCTCCCCAGTACACCAACGCAGCCTGATTGCACATTGCACAGGAGGACACAAGCAGGGATATCATCAGGAGGACCTGGATGCAGTGGCGCAAACCTTTCAATGATCTCAGTAGATCACAAAACATTAGTACAAAGCCACACTCAACCTCACCCTGCTGTGCCACTCATCACATCCCCATCATTCTGCCTTCCCTACCCTACTCCTGCACATCCTTACTCACAACAACTTAACTTGCACTGCCACCCATCCCTCTCTATCTACGTTATCACTTCCCATCTCACGAGCCAGCCCTCACACTCACCCCCACCCTAGTGCAAGCATTCCAACAAACAACACACAAGGGTAGGCACCTGGGTGTTTTAGTCAATGTTCATGTATAGTTTCTGTTAATATGTTGTCAAACATTGAAATCTTTATTTTCAACAATTTGCCTTCTTGGATAGATTTGTGTGAACCTTTGGAAGTGATTAGTGAGTTGCAGAGAATGGTGAGACATTACGGTACCCCCCGCAATGGTAATGAGTGTGAAAGGGATGGCTTAGACATTGTAGGGATGCTTTATGGTGTTGTATTGTGGGGTGGTGCCAACCAGGCACATCATGTGGCAGCCAGGGTGTACAGCCTCAAGTGAAGTAAATCTTGCAATGGTGAGGCCAATCCTGGCGTCCCGGGCAGCAATGCGAATGGGTGATGATGCCTTGTATCCTGTGCAGCATCAGTTGATTGTGGAGAAGGTTAGTGCTTTTGTTGGTACTGCTGGTGTGCCTGGTGCTGCTGGTATTTGGGCTGATCGTGGTGGGATTCTGAGGACAAAAGTGAGATTTTTTTCAGGGGCACTGATGCTGATGGAATAGATGGTGGTGAGGTTGAGATGACCGAAGGTGATCTGTCAATGGGGAGAGAGGTTGCTCCAATGACGTGACACTAGATAGAGAGTTTGCTCCAAACACTTGCAAGCTGCATAAAGCTCAATCTGTCTTCCAAATGTAGTAAGCAAAAGCTTCTAACCTTGGAAAGTGAACACCTATGGCTTGGGAGCTTTTATAGACCATTTGCAGCTGTCAATTTAAGAAATCATCACATGCTGACTCAACACCCGGCCTCCTTACCTGACATGATCCCCGAGCAGCGGGGAAGCCATTGGCGAACTCTTAGGCCTAGAAATTGGGTTGGGGCGCCAAAGTGGCGCAAAAGTCGCCTGAGTGCAGGATTTAGCGCAGCGATCGGAGTAATACCGATCGCCAGAAATTCAGTTTCAGTGCCCCTCGAGGGAGACGGGGCGAGGCTCGAGGCGCTCCGCGTCCCTCTTAGGGCGCTGAAACTGATTATCGCAGCGCAACGTGCCGCAGCGCCACATGCTGCGGCACGGCACGCTGCGGTACTGCAGGCCTTCCTCCCACTGTTAAGGGGGAGGTGCCTGCAACAGCGTGATCCCCGCTCGCGAGTGCGCCGCTGCCGGCACAGTAAGGCCCCGTGAACCGGGCACGGGTAGCGAACGGCGCAACTGCGCCGTTCGCTACCAAATATCGCAAACGGGGCACGAATGGGGTGCTGCGCACACCGATGACGTCATCGGTGGCGACGCAGCGCAACAGGCTAACGCCACCATTAGCGCCCCTACTGAATATCGCGGGAGGCGCAGCCAGTGGCGCTACAGCCACTGACTGCCTCTTTAGGCACTAACAGGTGGCGCTACTCACCCAATTTCTGCCCCTTAAAATCTAAAGGTGAGCTTAAAATAGTTTTTAAGTGCTTGGTAACAAGCTCTTAATAATCTAAATTGCCTCCCCCGCTATTTGGTGTTGGGTCTGTCAGCGCAGACAGACCAAACAGCTGGGAGACTAGCGTGGGGGACCCGGCCCACTGTCAATCATTTCAAATTTCACGGCTGACCCGCCTTCGATCCCGTCCTCTCAGCGCCGGTAAAATTCCAGCCTAAGTAATTATTCAACAAGTCTGCCATTTCCTTATTTTCATTTGCAATATTACCTGCAGCTGTAATTAAAGGGCCCACTTTACCCTTGACTACACTTTTCTTCTCAAATAATAGTAAAAACTTTTTGTGTTAATTTTGATATCCCTCGCTAGTTTCTTTTTGTATTCCCGAGAGATAGAGGCCTAGAAATTAAGTTGTTTGTGCCAGCCGCTAGCGCCTTAGGAGGAGGAGATGTGGGGTGCTAAGCGGCTAGCGCCCGGGCGCAGCGCGATCTGCGCCTCTCGCCAACTTCAGTTAAGATTTAGCGGCAGCGCCAAGCCTTTGCGCGCGCTCAGCTGCGCGCGCAGATCCTGACGTCATTTCATAGTGCAACGCCCTTTGTGCGCCCCAAACCGGAAATTCAGTGGCGCCGGCCTATTGTGCGCCTGGCGCCCCTAGCGACTGGTAGAGGGGAACGGTTCCCAGTCGCTGCGGGGCGCGGGGGGCACTAATTAAAGGGCACTCCTCCTACAGTAGAAATGGCAGCCATTTTGCAACACTCCTTCTTTGTGAGAGACGGATCTTTGGAGAGAGGCAAAGGTAGAGAGCTTTCTGGTTTGGCTCAACACTCGCACAGGTACTTGTGGCTTCAGGCCACAGCTTTGCACTTGTCTTTAACTTCAGAGCCATAGCATTGATTGGAAACATATAATGGGGGCTGCAATGGGTGGAAACGTTGGGCTTCTCCATTGCATTCAAAGGGCTCAGAGACGCCGTGAGAGAGTGCCAGTCATGGCCAGATGGAGAAGGGGCAACAGGTGTCGGCAAAGGAGGCCTTACCCACCCAGGGTATACCGCCAGCAGTTCTCATATCTGAACATGTCTGACGAGCAGTGTGTTCGGAGGCTACGATTCAGAAGGGAGGTGGTCACTGAGATCTGCCACCTGCTTCGCGGAGATCTGCAGCCACAGCTGAGGAGCAGGACGTCTCTGTCGGTGGCAGTGAAGGTGACGGTGTCTCTCAATTTCTATGCCACCGGCTCCTTCCAATCCGCTACTGGGGACATTTCCAACATCTCCCAGTTTGCGGTACATTGCTGCATCCGCCAGGTGACCAATGCCCTTTTCAGAAGGAGACGTCAGTTCATCTCCTTCTCCATGACCGTTGACAAGCAGCAACAGCGTGCAATGGGCTTTGCAGCATTAGTGGGCTTCCCCATGGTGCAGGGCGCCATTGACTGCACGCATGTGGCTTTGCGGGCACCTCTAGAGAATGCCGAGGATTACCGCAACCGGAAGGGCTACCATTCGCTCAACGTGCAGTTGGTGTGTGACCACAGGCAGCTCATCCTAGCTGTCAATGCCCGCTTTCCAGGCAGCAGCCACGATGCCTTCATCCTGCGCCAGACTTCTGTGGCAGACATGTTCCAGGCCCAGCCTCACCCACGAGGATGGCTTCTCGGGGACAAAGGCTATCCTTTGTGCACCTGGCTGATGACCCCGCTCCGTGCGCCCCGCACCCCTGCTGAAGAGGGATACAATGACAGCCATCAAGCAACCAGGAACATCATTGAGCAAACAATCGGCGTCCTGAAGCAACGGTTCCGCTGTCTGAATCATTCCGGAGGAGCCCTACAGTACTCGCCTGAGCGAGTCTCCCATTTCGTTGTCGTGTGCTGCATGCTGCACAACCTGGCTATCCGCAGGACTCAGCCACTGCCACCAGACATTGGAGGACCACCAGGGGTGGAGGAGGAGGAGGAGGAGGAGGAGGACGAGCACAGGAGGGAGGCAGAAAGTGCAAGGGCCGCCCGTCGGCGGCTTATTGCACGTCGGTTCTAGGCCCCCTCTCAGGGAATGGCTTGTGCCAATGGCACAAGATGAATGTCGCCACTCCACAAGCCCTCAGCCGAGCAGGGCAACCAGGACTTCCAAAAGAAAGCATGGACAGTGCGATTTCAGAAAATTTATTACTTTGATACCTCTGTGCCCTTCCCACATAACAAACTAATGAAGAGAAGCCCCCCCCAAAAAAGCAAATAGGCCAGTCTCGGCCTTTCCAGAAAAACAAATAGACCAGTCTCGGCCTTTTCAAAAATACAAATAGACCAGTCTCGGCCTTTACAAGTAAAACAAAGACACCAGTATCGGCCTTTACAAGTGAAACAAAACATTTGGCCACACCTTCTACTTTTTCCCCCGCGAGGGTGATGCGTTTCGCATCCGTGACTGGCCCCTGCCCGCCCTGCAGCTCCTCCTCAATGGGACCCCAGTGGCTGCAGCAAGGCTGGGGGAAGGCTGCTGAGGGCCAGATGGCGAGATGGCAGATGCCCTTGGGGGTCGGCCTGGACCAGCTCTGGGCCTGGAGGGGCCGGCTGCTGACTGCTCCATCTCTGCTTGGGCAGCAGCAGTCTGTCCAGCGGCTGGTGGCAGCTGCAATGGAGGAGTGACAGTTTCGGCTGCAGCAATGCTGCCAACCTGACAGATCACAGGTACTCCCTGGTCGCCTGATACATTGGCACTCGCACGGGCCAGCACTGCAGCATGCACAGCAATCTCTGAAGCACAGACTGCTGGGCTGCTGCGGCGCGGCGAGTGCCCTGGTGATGCCTGGCCGATCCAGCGAGGGTGGCAGCAGTTAGTGCCCGTGTGGCCCTGGTCTGTGTCCGCATGACACCAGCCAGTAAATGCATGGCACGACTGAGCACTTGGCTAGAAGCCGCCTGTGCTGCCGCGAAGTCCTGCAGACTCCTTGCTTGTGCTGCACTGAATTGTTGCAGACTCCTGGCCTGTGCTGCCCCGAATTCCTGCACACTCCTTGACAGTGACTCTATGGAGTCAGGCATCCTTGCCACTGCAGCCATGAGCTCAGTGTGCCTGCGCTCAACCTGGGCGGCCATTTCCGTTAGGAGCCGCACCTCCTCTGCGCTCACCGTAGCAGGACTGGAGGCCGCACTCACCCTCCGGGGAGAAGGCCGCCGAGCTTCCCCACCCCTCCCGCGTTGCTGCAGCCCGCTGGGCCCCGGAGCTTCACTCTCCTCCGACCCTTCCCCCCTGCTCCCCTCCAGGGAAGACGTGTCCCCATCATCGCCATGGGCTGCCTCGGCTGAGGGTGGCACTGATGGTCCGGCTTCCTCTTCCTCCTCCTCGCCCTCCGATTCACTCACAGTGCCAGCTTGAGGGCCCGCCTCCTCACCTGGCGATTCAGCATCTGAAAGCAGGGAGGCACAAGAGTTGCTTTAGAGTGAGGACAGGGCGGCAGCGAGGGAGGCATGGGTGCTGTTATGCACTGCATTGGTCTGACAGTGGCAAAGGATGCTGTTCTGAGGCGCAAGTGGAAAGAGAGTGGTCAAAAAGGTGATGCCCTTACCATTGGGGCCCACAACAGGGTCAGCATCTCCACTGGCGACGGGGCCAATCAGCCGGCCTGACATAATGCGCTCCACACGCTGCTCCAGGTCGGAGAGCTGTTTGAGGTCAGGATGGCCTCCCCCGGTCTCACGCTGCTGCCTTCGGTTGTGCGCCACCTTGCCCTGCAAGAGAAAGGACGGCCTCTAAGTACAGTGTGAAGCCCTGATCTTGTCTGCACTGCCTCCCATGGTGGACTAGCCCTGACAGTGTGAAGCCCTGATCTTGTCTGCACTGCCTCCCATGGTGGACTAGCCCTGACAGTGTGAAGCCCTGATCTTGTCTGCACTGCCTCCCATGGTGGACTAGCCCTGACAGTGTGAAGCCCTGATCTTGTCTGCACTGCCTCCCATGGTGGACTAGCCCTGACAGTGTGAAGCCCTGATCTTGTCTGCACTGCCTCCCATGGTGGACTAACCCTGACAGTCTGAAGCCCTGATCTTGTCTGCACTGCCTCCCATGGTGGAATAGCCCTGACAGTGTGTAAAGTCCTGAATGTGCAAGTGATTTTCATGACAGTCCCATAGCTGCTGGATGAGGGCTGGGCATTAGGGCTTTCAGGTCCCTTTGCCCATAAACTGAGGTGCACATGCAGGGATGAGGAGGACAGTGGAAAATGTACTCACCCTGACAACCCGAGTGAGGTCGTTGAACTTTTTTCGGCATTGTACAGGAGTCCTGGCAACCACGCTGTTGGAGGTCACCCTGTTTGACACCTCCCTCCAGGCTTTCCGATAGTCGCTGGGCAGCGGCCTCCTGCCACCTTCAGGGAACAGAACATGGCGCCTGCGCTCCACTGCGCCAACCAGCACCCTCAGGTCACCCTCGCTGAAGCGCTACGCTCTCTCCCTGGCCTTCTCCATTGTCCTGGGCATTGTACAGATCAAGCAGCAGTGGTCAGGCCTTGCTTCAGGGCTGCAGTGTGCAGGGCGTGGCAGCCAAACAAATCCACCCACCCCCTTTAAGAGCTCACTGGCGCCAGAGTGTCTGCCTTCAATCAGCAACTCGCCGCACCTGCGCTGCGCCCGCCCTCGGGGGTATCGCCCCGGGCCGCCGGCTTAGCGCCTAATGATAGTCGTGCATCGCCTGCTTTAGCGCAGCAGCAACCTCTTGGGGCGATGCCACTGAATATCGCCGAAGGTGGCGCTAAGTTGCGCCGGGCGCAAACTTTAGCGGCCGCCCGGCTGTAGCGCCCCAAACGTGGCTATACTGAATTTCTAGGCCAGATAATGATGTGACTGAGTACAATGAGTGATTCTGAGAGACCAACAGAGGGGGATCGATTAAGGTGAGACTGAACACAGTGATACAGGGAGACACCAGCAGAGGGGGATAATGGTTTGACAGAATACAGTGAGTGATGGTGACAACAGCAGAGGGAGATAGATTAAGGTGTGACTGAATACAGTGATACAGAGAGACACCATCAGAGGGAGATAGATTATGGTGAGACTGAATACAATGATAGAGAGACTACAGCAGAGGGAGATAGATTATGGTGTGACTGAATACAGTGATACAGAGCGACAACATTAGAGGGAGGTCTGACTAATGTAGTCCATAGATGTATATATGGACTTTCAAAAGGCATTTGATGAAATACCTCATAAGAGACTTATTTGGAAAATAGAGGCACACGATACTAAAGGGACAGCAGTAACTTGGGTACTCAATTGGCCAAAGGATAGGAGGCAGACAGTAGCGGTGAATGGATGTTTTTCTAGCTGAAGAGAAGTATGCAGTGTGGTCCCCCAGGGGTCGATATTAGGATCATTGCTTTTCCTGTTGTATAAATAAATGACCTGGACTTGGGTATTGGGAGTACATTTTTTAAGTTTGTGGATCATACAAAACTTGGCAATGTGGTAAATAGTGCGCGGGAGAGTAGCTGACATCAGGAGGACAGAGACGGACTGGTGAGATGGTCAGACACATGGCAGGTGTAATTTAACGTGGATAAGTGTGAAGTGATGCACTTTGTAAGAAATAACATGGAGAGGCAGTATAATCTAACTGGTACTATAATAAGGGGGGTGCAAGAGCAGAGGGAGCTGAGGGTGCAGGGCAAGTTGATAAAGCAATTAAGGAAGCGTATAGGATACTTAGCTTTGTAAATAGGGGAAGGAAGTCATGCTAAACCTTTACAAATTTCTGGTTAGGCCTCAGCTGGAGTATTGTGTACAATTCTGGTCCCCACACTATAGGAAGGGTGTCAAGAGCCTCTGGCAAGTGGGTCAGTAACTGAAGGTCAGAAATTAAAAATAATTGGCAAAAGAAGTAGAGGGAAAGCGAGGAGAAATTTCTTCTCACAGAGGGTTTTTAAGATCTGGAACGCACTACCTGAAATGGTGGTGGAATCAGATACCACAAGAAATTTTAAAAGGCAATTTGACATGTAGTTGAAGAGGACTAATTTGCAGGGCTATGCAGAAAGAGCCGGGGAGTGGGACTCAATTGGACGGCTCTTTGAAAGAGCCGGCACAGGCACGATGGGCCGAATGACCTCCTTCTGTGCTGTAAGATTCTATGGCCGCGAAATTCGGTATGTTATCGCCTCCCATTAGCGCCTGGCAGGTGCACTAACAGGGCAAATACTGCAATGCCAGCGAACTTCAGTGCCGGTTTAAGAACATAAGAACATAAGAACATAAGAAATAGGAGCAGGAGTAGGCCAATCGGCCCCTCGAGCCTGCTCCACCATTTAATAAGATCATGGCTGATCTGATCCTAACCGCCAATCTACTATCACAGAACCATCTCCTGAATCTAACAGAATTAGACACACGAAATAGGAGCAGGATCAGGCTACATGGCCCCTGGGCCCGCTCCGCTACCCACAGGGCCATGACCGATCCGAACCTAGACTCCTGTCCAAATTCCTGCCCGCTCCCCGTAACCCTTAATTCCCTTTACTTCTAGGAAACTGTCTATTTCTGTTTTAAATTTATGTAATGATGTAGCTTCTGCAGCTTTTTGGGGTAGCATATTCCATGGACCTACCACCCTCTGAGTGAAGTAGTTCCTCTTCATCTCAGTTTTGAAAGATCAGCCCCTTATTCTAAGGTTATGCCCCCTTGTTCTAGTTTCACCCATCATCGGGAACATCCTCCCCGCATCCACCCGATCCGACCCCTTCACAATCTTATATGTTTCAATAAGATCGCCTCTCATTCTTCTGAACTCCAATGAGTAGAGTCCCAATCTACTCAACCTCTCCTCATATGTCCATCCGCTCATCCCCGGGATTAACCGAGTGAACCT
Source organism: Somniosus microcephalus (assembly GCF_052327205.1). Lineage (NCBI taxonomy): Eukaryota > Metazoa > Chordata > Chondrichthyes > Squaliformes > Somniosidae > Somniosus > Somniosus microcephalus. The sequence continues at coordinate 332,172,678 of NC_140987.1, read as the reverse complement.
TCTTTGTACTGACTCGAGAGCAAGTATGTCTTTTCTTAAGTATGGGCACCAAAACTGTATGCAGTACTCGAGGTGCGGTCTCACCAATACCTTGTACAACTGAAGCAATACCTCCCTATTTTTATATTCTATCCCCCTAGCAATGAAAGCCAACATTCCATTGGCCTTCTTAATCACTTGCTGCACCTGCATACTAACCTTTTGAGTTTCGTGCACCAGGACCCCCAGATCCCTTTGTACTTCAGTACTTTCCAGTTTCTTGCCATTAAGATAATAGCTTGCTCTACGATTTTTCCTGCCAAAGTGCATAACCTCACACTTTCCAGTATTGTATTCCATCTGCCAAATCTCTGCCCACTTACTTAGCCTGTCTATGTCCCCTTGCAGGTTTTTTATGTCCTCCTCACTCACTACTTTCCCTCCCACCTTAGTATCATCTGCAAACTTTGATATGTTACACTCGGTCCCCTCCTCCAAATCGTTAATATAGATTGTAAAGAGTTGGGGACCCAGCACCGACGCCTGCGGAACACAACTAGTTACTGATTGCCATTCTGAGAATGAACCATTTATCCCAACTCTCTGCCTTCTGTTAGATAGCCAATCCTCTATCCATGCCAGAATATTATCCCAGTCCCGCGATTTTTTATCTGAAGCAATAATCTTTTGTGTGGCACCTTGTCAAATGCCTTTTGGAAGTCTAAATACACTACGTCCACTGGTTCCCCTTTATCCACCCTATACGTTACTTCCTCAAAGAACTCCAGCAAATTTGTCAAACATGACTTCCCCTTCATAAAACCATGCTGACTTTGTCCTATTAAATGATGATTATCCAAATGTCCTGTTACTGTCTCCTTAATAATGGACTCCAAAATTTTACCTACCACAGATGTTAGGCTAACCGATCTATAGTTTCCAGCCTTCTGTCTACTGCCCTTTTTAAATAAGGGTGTTACATTAGCTGTTTTCCAGTCTGCCGGGACCTTTGCTGAGTCCAGGGAGTTATGGAAAATTATTACCAATGCATCCACAATCCCTACTGCCACTTCCCTCAAGACCCTAGGATGTAAGCCATCAGGTCCAGGTGATTTATCCGCCTTGAGTCCCACTATTTTACCGAGTACCACTCCCTTAGTGATTTTGATCGTGTTTAGCTCCTCCCCCCCATAGCCCCCTGTTTGTCCAGTGTTGGGATATTCTTAGGGCTAGATTTTCAGTTGCTAGCGCCAGCAGTTAGCGCCTTAAGAGAAGTGATTTTCGGGCGCTATGCGTGTAGCGCCCGTGCGCAGCGCAGTTTGCGCCCTGCCCCAAATTAAGTTGCCCGTTAGCGCCGGCGCAAAGTTTAGCGCCCGCCCGGATGCGCGCACAGAAAATGACGTCACACCCTCGTGCAACGCCCTTTGGCCGCCCCGATTCCAAACTTCAGTCGGACCGCCCCATTGTGCGGCTGGCGGCCGGAGCGTTTGGAAAAAGGAACGCAACACAACCAGCGCGGGCCCCGGGGGGCGCAAATTAAAGGGGACGTGCTCTCCAGTATAAAGGCCAGCCTTTTTTCAGAAAACACTCTTGTGCAACGCATTTCTGGAGACACAACAAGGAGGATAGCTAACTGGTTTCAAGCAGCAAGAGCTCAGGTATTTTTGGACTCAGGCCAGAGCGCTGCAAGTGGCCTTTTGGAAATTTGAGTGTTTGCCAGGATTTGATGGGGGTTGCATGGGGTGCCAACGCGGAGCTGCAGCTCCATGTCCGTAGGGCTCGCAGACGCATTGTGAAAGGGGCAGCCCTGGCTAGAGGCAGAGGGGGCTACAGGCGTCGGCCACGTAGGCCTTACCCAGTCAGGCTATACCGCCAGCAGCGCTCCTACCAAAACATGAGTGCCGCGCCAATAGTTAAAAGGCTCCGATTCCGAAAGGAGGTGATTGCAGAGATCTGCCACCTGCTTCGCTGAGATCTGCGGCCAAAGCTCAGGTGCAGGACATCTCTGTCGGTGGAAGTGAAGGTGACGGTGGCATTGAACTTCTATGCCACCGGCTCCTTCCAATACGCTGCTGGGGACATAGCAAACATCTCCCAGTACGGCGCGCATCGCTGCATCCGCCAGGTGACCGAAGCACTGTTCAGAAGGAGAAGCCAATTCATCTCCTTCCCCATGGCCCTGGAGAGCCAGCATCAGCGCGCATTGGGATTTTCCAGACTCGGGGAATTCCCCTTGGTGCAGGGCGCCATTGACTGTACGCATGTGGCTTTGCGGGCCCCTCTGGAGCATGGTGAGCAGTATCGCAACAGGAAGGGCTACCATTCTCTGAATGTGCAGCTGGTGTGTGACCACAAGCAGCGCATCATGGCAGTCAATGCCAGCTTCCCAGGCAGCAGCCACGATGCCTTTATCCTGCGGCAGAGTACTGTGCATGACATGTTCCAGGCACAGCCTCCCCCAAGAGGATGGCTACTCGGGGACAAAGGCTATCCTTTGTGCACCTGGCTCATGACCCCGCTCCGCGCGCCCAGGACCGCTGCCGAAGAGGCCTACAACGAGAGCCATCAAACCACCCGCAACATCATCGAGCAAACTATTGGGGTCCTCAAGCAGCGGTTCCGCTGCCTTGATCGCTCCGGAGGAGCTCTCCAGTATTCGCCGGACCGGGTCTCCCAATTTGTGGTGGTTTGCTGCATGCTACACAACCTGACTATCCGCAGGACTCAGGCACTGCCACCTGACGTTGGACCAGCGCCTCAGGAGGAGGAGCAGGAGGAGCATGAGGAGGAGGAGGAGGAGGAGCAGGAGTACGTTCCCAGGAGGGAGCGACCAGGGCCAAGGGCCGCACGACGCCACCTTATTACACGGTACTTCTAAGCCCCCTGTCAGGGAATGGCCAGGGGCCATGAGGGAAGATGAATGCAGCCGCTCCACAAACCCTCAGCCGGCGAAGCCAACAAACACTAAGAAGAACAACCATGGAGACTGCATGAATAAAGATAATTATTTATTACACAAAAATGAAAAGCCCTTCCCACATGAATCCCCAAAAACAATAAACGGGCCCCACAAAAAGCCCAACAAACGACTCACTCCCACAAACTGGGGAGGAGTCACTCCACATTTCTTCAAACCGGGCCTCAACGTCGGCCTAACGCAAAAAATAAGCTCTCCAACAACACAACCATGGGCAAAATAAAGATGGCCACCGCCATATAAAAGGAAAGCTGGCCACACCCTCTACTGAGTGGCCCGCGAGGGGGAGACCTTGCCCAGCCTTTTGCCTCCCCTGCCCGGCCTGCTGCTCCTTCGCAAGCTCTGCCCAGTGGCTGCTGCGAGGCTGGGGGAAGGCGCCTGAGGCTCAGATGCCCTTCCGCCAGATGCTGCTGGGGGGCGACCTACACGGCGTTTGGGCCTCGAGGGGCCGTCTGCTGAGTGGCGCACCTGAGCCTGGCCACCATCAGCTGCAGCCGCTTGCCCTTGACGCCCCAGTGGGGGAATGGCGGCGACGGATGGCGCAATGTGGGCCAGCTGGCGTCTGGGATGCGCTGGCTGGTGCTGTGGCGCGGTGGCACTCGGCCGGGCCCGCACTGCAGGATCCGCAACAATCAGCCGAGGGGCGGCTTGCTGGGATGGTCCAGCGCGGCGGCTGCCCTGGCGATGCCTGCCTGAGACAGCGCGTGTGGCAGCAGTGAGTGCCCCTGTTGTCCTGGTGTGCGCCCGCATCACATCCGCCAGGGTCTTGACGGCATCAGTCAGCATGCCGCCACTCGCGGCAGTTGCTGCCCCGAACTCGCGCACACTGGTCGCCAGCGACTCGATGGCCTCAGGCATGCGCCCCACCACGCTCATGAGCTCCGTGTGGCGCCGGTCCGAATCCTCGGCCATCTTATCCAGCTTCCGCACCTCCTCCGAGGTGAAGGTGTCCGGACTGGAGTCGCGACTCTCCCGCTGGGGAGGAGGGGGCCGAACTAGGGGACCCTTGCCACGTTGGTGGCGGCGAGTGTGCCGATCAGCAGCACTCCCCTCTGATCCTTCCCCCCTTTGGGGGGAAGGCCGCGGGCCACGCGCACGGCTCCTGGGTGGCTGGACGCCACTGGTCCCAGAAGCTGCATTGCCCTGCGACAGTTCCTCCAGGCACTCGTCCAGTGAGGAGGTGTCAAGCATTTCCTCCTCTCCTGCGGGACGTGACTGTTCCCCTGATGGTCCGGCTTGCTCCTCCTCCTCCTCCTGCTCGGAGGTGCTGTCACTGGCAGCTTCAGGGTCCTGGTCGTCACCAGCTGAAAGCAGGAATGCACAAGAGTAGCTTCAGAGTGAGGAGACGGCGTCAGCGAGGGAGTTAGGACTGGTGGCATTCAGCGCATTGGTGGGACAGTGGCAAAGGAGGTAGCTCGGATGGGCCAGTGCGACGCGAGAGGGCCAAAAGGCGAGGTCCTTACCATTGCCGGGCAGTGGAGGGTCGGCTACTCCGCACGCTGTGGGGACGATCACACGGGCTCCCATGAGCACACACACGTGCTCCTCCAGCCAAGTGAGCTTCTGCAGCTTGGCGCGGCCACCCCTGGCACGGGCCTGGCGATTAAAGGCTACTTTAGCTTGCAAGAGAAAGGACGGGCTGTAAGTGCGCAGTGTAGCCCTGATGTAGTGTGCACTGCCTCCCATGGTGGAATAGCTTGGCCAGAGTGAAGCCCTGATGTAGTGTGCACTGCCTCCCATGGTGGAATAGCTTGGCCAGAGTGAAGCCCTGATGTAGTGTGCACAGCCTCCCATGGTGGAATAGCTTGGCCAGAGTGAAGCCCTGATGTAGTGTGCACTGCCTCCCATGGTGGAATAGCTTGGCCTGAGTGAAGCCCTGATGTAGTGTGCACTGCCTCCCATGGTGGAATAGCTTGACCAGAGTGAAGCCCTGATGTAGTGTGCACTGCCTCCCATGGTGGAATAGCTTGGCCAGAGTGAAGCCCTGATGTAGTGTGCACTGCCTCCCATGGTGGAATAGCTTGGCCAGAGTGAAGCCCTGATGTAGTGTGCACTGCCTCCCATGGTGGAATAGCTTGGCCAGAGTGAAGCCCTGATGTAGTGTGCACTGCCTCCCATGGTGGAATAGCTTGGCCAGAGTGTAGAGTGCCGAATGGCCAATTGATGCTCATGACTGTCCCAGTGCTGCTGGCTGAGGGCTGGCCAATAGGACTTTCAGCTCCCTTTGCCCATCATGTCAGGTGTACATGCAAGAATGAGGAGGAGACTGGAAAGGCTACTCACCCTGACAATCCTGGTCAGGTCGTTGTATTTTTTACGACATTGTTTGTGGGTCCTGGGGGCATCGCCGGTGAACGTCACCCTCTGGGCGATCTGCTTCCAGGCTTTGGTGTAGTCGTGGTGGGTTGGATTCCTCCCACTCTCTGGGAACAAGATCTTGCGCCTCACCTCCAGAGCTGTGACCATTATGTCCAGATCACCCTCTGAGAAGCGCAGGGCACGCTGACGGGCCTTCTCTGGCGTTGCCATGACTCCCTGGGGCTGAGCAGCAGTGTTGAGGCCTCTTTGCAAGGCTGCAGTGTGCAGGGCGTGGCAGCAGACCAATTCGTCCCTTCCCCCTTTAAGAGCTGGTCGGCGCCACGGGGTCTGCTGTCAGTCCAAAAATGACCGCACCCGCGCTGCGCCCCGCCTGGGCGCTATCCCTCTGGACCGCCGGCTTAGCGCCTAAAGATAGTAGTGGAACGCCTCTTTTAGCACTCCACCAACCTCTTAGGGCGAAGCCACTGAATTTCCGGCAACGGGGCGCTACTTTGGGGCGGGCGCTAACTTCGGGCGGGCGCTAAGGTTAGCGCCCCAAAACTGCCTATACTGAAAATCTAGCCCTCAGTGTCTTCTACTGTAAAGACTGATACAAAATATTCATTCAGTGTTTTTGCCATCTCCATATTTCCCACCATTAATTTCCCGGTCTCATCCTCTAAGGGACCAACATTTACTTTAGCCACCCTTTTTCTTTTTATATAACTTTAAAAACTCTTACTGTCTGTTTTTATATTTTTTGCTAATTTACTTTCATAATCTATCTTCCCTTTCTTAATCAATCTTTTTGTTATTTTTTGCTGTCTTTTAAAGTTTTCCCAATCCTCTATCCTCCCACTAGATTTGGCTACCTTATATGCCCTTGTTTTTAGTCGAATACTATCCTTAATTTCTTTACTTAGCCACGGATGGCTGTCTTTTCTATTACACCCTTTTCTTCTCAGTGGAATTTATATTTTTTGGAAGTTGAAAAATAACTCCTTAAATGTACACCACTGATCATGTATCGTCTTACCCTTTAATCTATTTTCCCAATTCACTCTACTCAATTCCGCTCTCATACCTTCATAGTCTCCTTTATTCAAGCTTAGCACGCTTGTTTGAGATCCAACCTTCTCACCCTCTAATTGAATATGGAATTCAATCATGTTATGGTCACTCATTCCAAGAGGATCCTTTACTAGGACATTTTTAATTAACTCTGTCTCGTTACACAGGACCAGATCTAAGGTTGCTTGCCCCCTGGTCGGCTCTGTTACATACTGCTCAAGAAACCCATCCCTAATACATTCAATGAACTCATCCTTAAGGCAGCCCTGCCCAATTTGATTTATCCAATTAATATGATAGTTATAATCCCCCATAATTATAGATGTTCCCTTATTACAAGCCTCAACTATTTCCTGATTGATACTCCGTCCAACAGAGTTGCAACTGTTCGGAGGCCTATAGACTACGCCCACTAGTGTTTTTTTCCCCTTATTATTCCTTACCTCCACCCAAACTGTTTCATAATCCTGATCTTTTGACCCAATATCATTTCTCTGTATTACAGTGATTCCTTCCTTTATTAACATAGCCACCCCACCTCCCCTTCCTTCCTGCCTGTCCTTCCTGATCGTTAAATAACCTGGTATGTTTAATTCCCAGGCATTGTCACCCTGCAGCCATGTTTCTGTAATGGCCACAAGATCATACCCATATGTAGTTATTTGTGCCATTAACTCGTCTATTTTGTTACGAATGCTACGTGCATTCAGATAGAGAACTTTCAAATATGTTTTGTGACACTTAGTTCCTGCTTTTGCCCTTTTTATTACTTTACCTTTTACTCCATACCTTCTGCCCCTTCCTGACACGCTCTGGTTTTTAATTTCCCCACTGCTACCTAAGCCTATGACCTTCTCTGTTGTCATTTTTATTATTTGCTCTCTAGGAACCTCCCCCCCACTATTTAGTTTAAAGCCCTCTCTACAGCCCTAGTTATATGATCCACCAGGACTCTAGTCCCAGCACTGGCCAAGTGAAGCCCGTCCCAACGGAACACCTCCCTCCTGCCCCAGTACTGGTGCCAGTGTCCCAGGAAGCAAAACCCATTTCTCCCACACCAGTCTTTGAGCCACGCATTTAACTCTCTAATTTTATTTGTCCTCGCCAAATTCGCTCGTGGCTCAGGTAATAATCCAGAGATTATTACCCTTGAGGTTCTGCTTTTTAATTTGACCCCTAGCTGCTCATACTCCTTTAACAGAACCGGCTTCCTAGTCCTATCTACGTCGTTTGTACCAACATGGACCATGACAACCGGATCCACCCCCTCCCACTGCAAGTTTCTTTCCAGCCCAGAGGAGATGTCCTTAACCCTGGCACCGGGTAGGCAACACAGCCTTCGGGACTCTCGCTCTCGGCTGCAGAGAACTCTATCTATCCCCCTAATAATACTATCCCCTACCACTACAACATTTCTAGTTACTCCCCCCTCTTGAATGGCCCCCCGTTCCACTGTGCTCTGGCCAGGTTGCTCATCCTCCCTGCAGTCCCTGCTCCCGTCCCCACAGGGAGTAAGGACCTCGAACCTGCTGGACAAGAGCAAGGGCTGCGGCTCCTCCAGCTCTACCTCCTGGATCCCTGTACCTGCCTCACTCGTAGTCACACCGTCCTGTCCCTGACCATGGGCTACATCTGAATTAATTAACTTCATAGGTGTGACCACCTCCTGATACACAGAGTCCAGGTACTTCTCCCCCTCCCTGATGTGTCGCAGTGTCTGAAGCTCAGGCTCCAGCTCATCAACACGGAGCTGGAGTTCCTGTAGCAGCAGACACTTGTCACAGACGTAATCACTGTGAGCCTCAATGGGGTTCACCGGCTCCCACATCTCGCAGCAGTAACACATCACCTGCTCCATTCTATGTAATTAATTACATTTTTTATTGTTAGTTATGGACACCCTCTGCCCGATTATAGATGCTAGTATCCCCTTTAATTAATTGGATTTAATTGAAATCAATCCCTCTAATTACACCAGTTAAATGGTTTACCAACAGTCACTCTGCACCTTTAAATTAAAGAACTCACACACTTACCCAAACTCACAGCACTCTCTGCTGACTCGCTGGCACTAACTGTAAACGCCTGGGCCTCTAACGCCTCGCTGATCATGATGTCATTAAGTGCGCACCGTCCCATTAGTGCCCCGGTTGTGCAATTGACTTTCGCCCCCTGCATTATCGCCTCGCGCTGACAACGCCAGCAAGGGGAGACGTTCTGAAGTCGGATGGCCGCTTCAGGAGCGGTAATTAAAGGGAATGGTTTTCAGATCACTGAAACATTATTATTTGCACCAGTCCGGTGCCTGCGCAAAGTTTCCACTCTTTCATTGTTGCGGGATGTCCATCCCCTCCACTTGGTGACAGTGTTTGGGGCTGTATTGGCAGTCGCCTTGCAAGACTGCAGAGCCGACAAATAGCTTCTGATGCAGTATTGTCCTTTCCCTTTAAGTGAGGTAAGCAGCCTCTGTGATTGAAGAATGCCATCTGCAAAGTGCTCCAAATTGTTTAGCGCTCTGCTGGTACCGCCCCGCTCTCGGACTTTAGCGCCCTAAGAGAAGTGGTTAGCACTTGATTTCGTGATCCATTTCCCTCTTGGACCGCTACAACTGAATTTTGCGGGAGGCGAGATTGATTAGCGCCTGGCGCTAGATTTTCCATTTTCAAAGTTTAGTGCCCCAAACGGGGCTATAATGAATTTCTCCGCCTATGATTCTAATGGTGTGACTGAGTACAGTGAGTGATACGGCGAGAGACACCAGCAGAGGGAGAGCGATAAAGGTGTGACTGAGTACAGTGAGTGATACAGCGAGAGACACCAGCAGAGGGAGAGCGATAAAGGTGTGACTGAGTACGGTGATTGATACAGCGAGATGACAGAGGGAGATAGATAAAAGTGTGACCGAGACACCAGCAGAGGGAGATAGATAAAGGTGTGACTGAGTACAGTGAGTGATACGGCGAGAGACACCAGCAAAGGGAGAGCGATAAAGGTGTGACTGAGTACGGTGATTGATACAGTGAGATGACAGAGGGAGATAGATAAAAGTGTGACTGAGACACCAGCAGAAGGAGATAAAGGGGTGACTGAGTACAGTGAGTGATACAGCGAGAGACACCAGCAGATGGAGAGCGATAAAGGTGTGACTGAGTACGGTGATTGATACAGCGAGATGACAGAGGGAGATAGATAAAAGTGTGACCGAGACACCAGCAGAAGGAGATAAAGGGGTGACTGAGTACAGTGAGTGATACAGCGAGAGACACCAGCAGATGGAGAGCGATAAAGGTGTGACTGAGTACAGTGAGTGATACAGCGAGACAGCTGATAGACATGAAATCCAAATTAATACGGAGTGAGATTGACAAACACTGAGTTGGAACACAATGTATAAAGCATAGGGACACGTCGATACAAACTCTAGAATGCACGGTAGCATAAGGGCATTCTCGGGAGACAGGGAAAACAGCAGATGGGAAACCAGGAAATGAGATTGGAAACAGAAAGATGAACCAAAGGAGAGATAAAGATATATGGTAATAGGTAGAGGTCACGGATTTTTGAGGTGCTGTCAAAGAAGCCTTGGCAAGTTGCTGCAGTGCATCTTGTAGATGGTAACATCCTGGTAAACCGCCTCTGTACTCTTTCTAAAGTGTTTACATCTTTCCTGAAGTGTGGTGCCCAGAATTGTCCACAATACTCCAGCTGAGGCTGTTTTTAAATTGATTTTTTATGGGATGTGGACATCGCAGGCAAAGCCAGGTTTTATTGCCCATCCCTAATTGCCCTTGAGTAGTTGGTGGTGAGCCGGCCTCTTGAACCGCTGCAGTCTGTGTGGTGAAGGTACTCCCGCAGTGCTGTTAGGTAGGGAGTTCCGGGATTTTGACCCAGCGACAATGAAGGAATGACGATATACTTCTAAGTCAGGGTGATGTGTGACTTGGAGGGTAACTTGGAGGTGGTGGTGTTCCCATGCATCTGCTGCCCTTGTCCTTCTAGGTGGAAGAGGTTGCGGGTTTGGGAGGTGCTGCTGAAGAAGCCTTGGCGAGTTGCTGCAGTGCATCTTGTAGATGGTACACACTGCAGCCACAGTATGCCGATAGTGGAGGGAATGGATGTTTAAGGTGATAGAGGAGGTGCCAATCAAGCAGGCTGCTTTGTCCTGGAATGGTGTCAAGCTTCTTGAGTGTTGTTGCAGCTTGCACTCATCCAGGCAAGTGGAGAGTATTCCATCACACTCCTTACTTGTGCCTTGTAGATGGTGGAAAGGCTTTGGGGAGTCAGGAGGTGAGACACTTGCTGCAGAATACCTAGCCTCTGACCTGCTCTTGTTGCCACAGTATTTATGTGGCAGGTCCAGTTAAGTTTCTGGTCAATGGTGACCCCCAGGATGTTGATGGTGGCAGATTCGGTGATGGTAATGCCATTGAATGTCAAGGGGCGGTGTTTAGACTCTCGCTTGTTGGAGATAGTCATTGCCTGGCACTTCTGTGGCGCGAACATTACCTGCCACTTATCAGCCCAAGCCTGAACATCGTCCTGGTCTTGTTGCATGCGGGCATGGACTGCTTCATTATCTGAGGAGTTGTGAATGGCGCTGAACACTGTGCAGTCATCAGCGAACATCCCCATTTCTGGCCTCATGTTGGCGGGAAGGTCATTGATGAAGCAGCTGAAGATGGTTGGGCCTAGGACACAGCCCTGAGGAACTCCTGCAGCAATGTCCTGGGGCTATGGTGATTGACCTTCAATCACCACAACCATCTTCCTTTGTGCTAGGTACGATGCCAGCCAGTGGAGAGTTTTCCCCCCAATTTCCATTGACTTCAGTTTTACTAGGGCTCCTTGATGCCACACTCGGTCAAATGCTGCCTTGATGTCAAGGGCAGTCACTCTCATCTCACCTCTGGAATTCAGCTCCTTTGGCCATGTTTGGACCAAGGCTGTAATGAGGTCGGCAGCTTAACCAGTGAATAATCACATTCTAGCATGATCTCTTTGCTTTTATATTCTATGCCTCTATTTATAAACCCAAGTAACCCATCTGCTTTTTAACCACCTTATCAACTTGCCCTGCCAACTTTAAGGATTTGTACATATGGACATCAAGGTTTCCCTGGTCATTTACACTGTTAAAAATTGTGCCATTTATAGAATACTGTCTTTCCATATGAATCCTCCCAAATTGTATCACTTCACACTTCTCCGCATTGAACTCCGCCTGCCAAGCTTTTGCCCATTTCACCATCCTGTCTATGACATCCTGAAGTCTACACTATCCTCATCACTAGCTACTACGTTGCCAAGTTTCGTATCCTCTGCAAACTTTGTAAAGCTGCTCCCTACATCCGAGTCTAGATTGTTTATAAAAATTAAGAAGTGTAATGGACCGTAAACTGACCCTTGGGGAACACCACTGCAAACCACCTCCCAATCTGAAAAACATCTAGCAACTACCACGCTTTGCTTCCGGTAACTGAGACAATTTTGTATCGCTACCACCACTTTCCCCTTAATTCCATGGGGTTCCATCTTCTTAATAAGCCTCCTTTGTGGCACTTTGTCGAATGGCTTCTGAAAATTTATACATAAACATCTACTGCACTACCTTGATCAAACATCTCTGACACCTCATCAAAGAATTCAATCATGATAGTCAGACACAATTTGCCTTTAACAAATCCATGCTGTCTCTCCTTGGTTAACCCATGCCTTTCCAAATAAAAGTTTATTTTGTGCCTGATGATGGTTTCCAATAATTTCCCTACCACCGATGTTTCACTGACTGGCTTTTGTTTCCTGGTTTATCCCTCTCCCCATTATTGAATAGTGGTATAACATTAGTAATTGGTTGACCAATAGAACCCAGGGGGTGCTGGTACAGGGATTGTCATCAGCCTGGGAAAAAGTTACCAGTGAGGTCATACCAGGGTCTGTTTTGGGACCTCTTTTGTTTAATATCTTCATAAATGATCAGCAGCTAGGAGTCACAAGCACAATGGCTAAATTTGCCGATGATACTAATTGGGATTTAGGCAGACAAATTCCTGATGAAATTCAATAATCAAATCAAATCAATTCAACTTTTATTGTCATTGTAGTGCACAAGTGCAGTACAACGAAATGTAGGCTTGCGGCTCCCGAGAGTGTACATTTGGATTAAGACATTTAAACATTCAACATACATTTGGCTTGTAGTATATTAACATAAATATAACCATAATAAAGTGCATTGGCAGATGTGCAGGCTTTAGGGTTTATTTGTGGAGTTCAGTAGGATGACAGCCCTGGGAAAGAAGCTGTTCCTAAATCTGGTCATACGGGTGCGAATGAATCTGTAGCGTCTCCCAGATGGCAGGAGGGCGAACAGACTGTGGCTGGGGTGGGTAGGGTCTTTGATGATGGACCGTGACCTCCGTAGACAGCGTTTCTGGTATATGTGCTCTATGGTCGGTAGCCGGGTGCCGGTAATGCGTTGGGCAGTTTTGACTAACCGCTGCAGGGCTTTCCGGTCATAGAGAAATGTAAAGGCCTAGAAATTCAGTTGGTTGCGCCAGCCGTTAGCGCCTTAGGAGGAGTAGATGTCAGGCGCTAGGCGGCTAGCGCCCGGGCGCAGCGCGATCTGCGCCTCGCCCCAACTTCACTAGAGATTTAGCGGCGGCGCAGTCTTTGCGCGCGCTCAGCTGCGCGCGCAGATCATGACATCATTTCCTTGTGCAACGCCCTTTGTGCGCCCCCAACCGGAACTTCAGTGGCGACGCCCCATTGTGCACCTGGCGCCCCTAGCGACTGTTAGAGTGGAACGGTGCTCAGCCGATGCGGGGCGCGGGGGGCGCAAATTAAAGGGCACTGCTCCTGCATTATAAAAGGCTGCCATTTCGCAGCACTCCTTCTTGAGAAACGGATCTTTGGAGAGAGACCAAGGTAGATAGCTTTCTGCTTTGGCCCAACACTCGGACAGGTACTTCTGGCTTCAGGCCACAGCTTTCCACTAGTCTTTGCCTTCATTGACATCTCATTGTTTGCCAGCATATTATGAGGGCTGCAATGGGTGTCAACGCTGGCTTTCTCAATTACATCCAAAGGGCTCACAGACGCCGTGAGAGAGTGGCAGCCCTGGCTAGACGGAGAGGGGGCAACAGGCATCGGGAAAGGAGGCCTTACCCACCCAGGGTATACCGCCAGCAGTTCTCCTATCTCAACATGTCTGACGAGCAGTGTGTTCGGAGGCTGCGATTCAGAAGGGACGTGGTCACAGAGATCTGCCAGCTGCTTGGCGGTGATCTGCAGCCACAGCTGAGGAGCAGGACGTCTCTGTCGGTGGAAGTGAAGGTGACGGTGGCTCTCAACTTCTATGCCACCGGCTCCTTCCAATCCGCTACTGGGGGCATTGCCAACATCTCCCAGTTCGCTGTGCATTGCTGCATCCGCCAGGTGACCAATGCCCTTTTCAAAAGGAGACGTCAGTTCATCTCCTTCTCCATGGCCCTTGCCAAGCAGCAACAGCGTGCAATGGGCTTTGCAGCATTCGCGGGCTTCCCCATGGTGCAGGGCGCCATTGACTGCACGCATGTGGCTTTGCGGGCACCTCTGGAGAATGCCGAGGATTACCGCAACCGGAAGGGCTACCATTCGCTCAACGTCCAGCTGGTGTGTGCCCACAGGCAGCTCATCCTAGCTGTCAATGCCCGCTTTCCAGGCAGCAGCCACGATGCCTTCATCCTGCGACAGACTTCTGTGGCAGACATGTTCCAGGCACAGCCTCACCCACGAGGATGGCTTATCGGGGACAAAGGCTATCCTTTGTGTACCTGGCTGATGACCCCGCTCCGTGCGCCCAGCACCCCTGATGAAGAGGGATACAACGAGAGCCATCAAGCGACCAGGAACATCATCGAACAAACAATCGGCGTCCTGAAGCAACGGTTCCGCTGTCTGGATCGCTCCGGTGGAGCCGTACAGTATTCGCCGGAGCGAGTCTCCCATTTCGTGGTCGTTTGCTGCATGCTGCACAACCTGGCTATCCGCAGGACTCAGGCACTGCCACCAGAGATTGGAGGACCACCTCAGGAGGAGGAGGAGGAGGAGGACCAGCACAGGAGGGAGGCAGAAAGTGCAAGGGCCGCCCGTCGCCGGCTTATTGAACGTCGGTTCTAGGCCCCCTCTCAGGGAATGGCTTGTGCCAATGTCAGCAGATGAATGTAGCCGCTCCACAAGGCCTCAGCCGAGCAGGGCAACCAGGACTTAACAAAAAAACCATGCACACTGCAATTTAACAACAATAATTTATTGCAAACCTCTGCCCTTCCCACATTACATCCTCATGTGGAGAAGCCCCCTCCAAAAACACAAAACTACCAGTCTCGGCATTACAAAAAGAAAGAAAGACACCAGTCTCGGCCTTACACAAACACAACTGCACCAGTCTCGGCCTTACAACAAGCACCAGGCATTTATGCATACCTCTACTTTTTGCCCTGCGAGGGCGATGCCTTGCGCATCCTTGCCTGGCCCCTGCCCGCCCTGCAGCTCCTCCTCAATGGGAGCCCAGTGGCTGCAGCAAGGCTGGGGGAAGGCTGCTGAGGGGCAGATGGCGAGACAGCAGATGCCCTTGGGGGTCGGCCTGCACCAGCTCTGGCCTTGGAGTGGCCGGCTGCTGACTGCTCCAACTCTGGCTGGGCGGCGGCAGTCTGTCCAGCGGCTCATGGCAGCTGCAATGGCAGAGTGGCAGTGTTGGCTGCAGGAATGGTGGCAACCTGGCAGATCGCAGGTGCTCGCTGGTCGCCTGAGACATTGGCACTCGCACGGGCCAGCACTGCAGCATGCGCAGCAAACAGCTGAAGAACAGACTGCTGGGCTGCTGCTGCGCGCGAGTGCCCTGGCGATGCCTGGCTGATCCAGCGAGGGTGGCAGCAGTTAGTGCCCGTGTGGCCCTGGTCTGTGTCCGCATGACACCAGCCAGTGAATGGACGGCACGACTGAGCACTTGGCTAGAAGCCGACTGTGCTGCCGCGAAGTCCTGCAGACTCCTGGCCTGTGCTGCACTGAATTGTTCCAGACTCCTGGCCTGTGCTGCACTGAATTGTTGCAGACTCCTGGCCTGTGCTGCTCCGAATTGCTGCACACTCCTTGACAGAGACTCTATGGAGTCAGGCATCCTTGCCACTGCAGCCATGAGCTCAGTGTGCCTGCGCTCAGCCTGGACGGCCATTTCCTCTAGGAGGCGCACCTCCTCTGCGCTCACCGTCGCAGGACTGGAGGCCGCACTCACCCTCTGGGGAGAAGTCCGCCGAGCTTCCCCACCCCTCCCGCGTTGCTGCAGGCCACTGGGCCCTGGAGCTTCACTCTCCTCCGACCCTTTCCCCTGGCTCCCCTCCAGGGAAGACGTGTCCCCTACATCGCCATGGGCTGGCGCAGCTGAGGGTGGCACTGATGGGCCGGCTTCCTCTTGCTCCTCCTCGTATTCCGAAGCGCTGACAGTGGCAGCTTGAGGGCCCGCCTCCTCACCTGGCGATTCACCATCTGAAAGCAGGAAGGCACAAGAGTAGCTTTAGAGTGAGGACAGGGCAGCAGCGAGGGAGGCATGAGTGCTGCCATTCACCGCATTGGTCGGACAGTGGCAAAGGATGCTGATCTCATGCGCAAGTGGAACGAGAGAGGTCCAAAAGGTGATGCCCTTACCATTGGTGCCCAGAACAGGGTCAGCATCTCCACTGGCGACGCGGCCAATCAGCCGGCCTGCCATAATGTGCTCCACACGCTGGTCGAGGTCGGAGAGCTCTTTGAGGTCAGGACGGCCTCCCCCGGTCTCAGTTCGGTTGCGCCGGTTGTGCGCCACCTTGGCCTGCAAGAGAAAGGACGGCCTCTAAGTACAGTGTGAAGCCCTGATCTTGTCTGCACTGCCTCCCATGGTCGAATAGCTTGTACAGTGTGTAGCCCTGATCTTGTCTGCACTGCCTCCCATGGTCGAATAGCTTGTACAGTGTGTAGCTCTGATCTTGTCTGCACTGCCTCCCATAGTCGAAGAGCTTGTACAGTGTGTAAAGTGCTGAATGTGCAAGTGATTTTCATGCCAGTCCCATAGCTGCTGGATGAGGGCTGGCCATTAGGGCTTTCAGGTCCCTTTGCCCATAAAGTGAGGTGCACATGCAAGGATGAGGAGGACACTGGAAAGGGTACTCACCCTAACAACCCGAGTGAGGTCGTTGAACTTCTTCCGGCATTGCACAGGAGTCCTGGCAACCACGCTGTTGGAAGACACCCTGTTGGAGACATCCCTCCAGGCTTTCCGGTAGGCGCTGGGCAGCGGCCTCTTGCCACCTTCTGGGAACAGAACATGGCGCCTGCGCTCCACTCCACCAACCAGCAGCCTCAGGTCACCGTCGCTGAAGCGCTGCGCTCTCTCCCTGGCCTTCTCCATAGCCCTGGGCGTTGTGCAGGTGAAGCTGAAGTGGTCAGGCCTAGGTTGAGGTCTGCAGTGTGCAGGGCGTGGCAGGCAAACAAATCCATCCTCCCCCTTTAAGAGCTGACCGGCGCCAGAGTGTCTGCCGTCAATCAAGAACTCGCTGCACCGGCGCTGTGCCCGGCCTCGGGGGTATCGCTCAGCACCGCCGGCTTAGCGCCTAAAGATAGTCGTGCATCGCCTGTTTTAGCGCAGCAGCAACCTCTTGGGGCGATGTGACTGAATATCGGCAAAGGGGGCGCGACTTTGCGCCGGGCGCAAACTTTAGCGGCCGCCCGACTTTAGCGCCCCAAAAGTGGCTATACTGAATTTCTAGACCAAAGTGTTTAACATGGGGACAAAAAAATCCAGGAAGGGACTATGGTCTAGAAATTCGGGTGCTTAACGCCACCCATTACCGCCATAATCGGGCAAAAAAATGGTGGTCACCGCTCTTCCGTCAGGTGGCAGCGGGTCCCGTGGTGTTTGCCATTTTGAGATGACCAGCACTGCTGCTGATAGAAGCAATCACTGAAATGGATTGAAATTAAGCAGATCCTGATGTCAGTGACTGCACAACGCTCAATTGATGCCTGATCTGCGACATTGGATTTTGTCACTGCACTTACCGGCATGCCTTAACAACGACAAGCAGAGCAAGTGTTGAGAAGCAGGAAGGAGGCTCCAGCAGTGCTATTTAAAGGTATCATCGGCAATCACTTGCACCTGACAGTTTTATACAGTTTAATTGGCTCTGTGCCACTTTCTGCATCTCCACCAGCTTTATTAACTGCTTGTAAGGTATCAAGGTAACAGGGAGTGTTGTAGAAAATGCAGATGCCTTCATTATAATTTAAAGGCTTCTACTCACAACACTTGCTCACAGTCATGGGGGCTCTACTGACAGTCGACATCGCACTCCACGTTCTTGGAGAGAGGGAGCGGAGGCAGCGAAGAAGATGAAAAGATGCGCCCAGAGGGAGGAGGAGGAGGGCTCTCAACAGGAAGCCTTACCCACCTAATGCCTTCAGAGAGCACTTCTCCTACCTCCACTTAAGCGAGGAGCAGGCCACGCTTCACCAAGGAGTTGGTCACAGAACTCTGCCACCACCTGCAACCAGGCCTGCAGCCTGAGAACAGGGCAAACATGGTGCTCCCAGTGGCAGTCAAGGTCACTGTCCATTGCTGCATCTGGGACGTCACTGAGGCTCTCTACACCAGGAGAAGGGAATATGTTGTCTTCTCTCTGAGCAGAGAGAAGCAAGACAAGCGCTCATCTGGCTTTGCCAGGATAACGGACTTCCCCCTGGTGTAGTGTGCCATTGAATGCACACACATTGGTTTGCGGGCGCCCCATAACAATCCTGAGCTCTTCTGTAACAACAAAGGCTACTACTCACTTAATGTGCAGATGTTGTGTAACCATGCCCAGTGATTCCTCAATTTCAATGCCCGCTATCCTGGCAACAGCCATGATGCCTTCACACTGCGTCAGACTGGTGTGCCAGTAAACTTCCAGCCACAACAGCAAACTCAAGGGTGGCTGCTCATAAACAAGGACTACCCGCTGTCCACCTGGCTCATGACTCCTCTCCGCAACCCCAACAGTCGTGCCCAGCACTCATATAATGCTTCCACAAGGAATAACATCACGCAGACCATCGAGCTGCTGAAGCAACGGTTCCACTGCCTTGACCGCTCAGGAGGAGCCTTCCACTACTCAGCAGAGTGGGTGTCCCACTTTGTGGTGGTCTGCTGTGTGCTTCACAACTTGGCCATCATGAGGGCACAGCCCTTGCCACCAGAGATTCCGAGACCACCTCAGGAGGAGGACAAGGGAGACGAGAAGGAGCAAGAGGAGGAGGGAGGGAGGAAACAGGCAGGAGGTAGGCAGCCAATCCCCCTTCCGGACACGCTCTCTGAGCGGCTTATCAGACTCTGATACCAATTAATGAAACTCCCCATTACTCACCACATCCCAATCATACCATCCCTGTATTACGGAATATCGCAGCGTACTCCTGGGCACAAAGTTGAAATGAGAGACGCCAGAAAAGATGCCGAACAAAATTAATAAGTTTATCACAAATCAGTTAACATATATTTACAGGAAAAATATTGACTAATCACCCTTGTGCAATCCCTTAGTGCCTGTCGTTTGTGTGCTGTTTCGTACTCTAGTGCTCCTACGAAGTGCTCCCCCAGTGGCTGCATTATGGCTGGTGGAGGGCTGCTGAGTTTCTGTGCTGGAGACTTCAGATGGCCTTGCAGGATGACCTTGAGCAGCTCTGGCCCCAGAAGGCCCGGCTATAGATTGCACTGCCTCAGCAGCAGTCTGGGCTGGCTGACAGGCAGCATCAAGGGCAATGGCAGAGTGGCAGTGGTGGGAACAGGAATGCTGTCAGCTTGAGAGAGGAAAGAAGGGTCCTGCTCCACTGACCCACTGCCACTTACCTGGGGCAGCGCTTCAGTATTCCTAGCATCCTGTTGCAGCACCCTGCAAGCCCCGGTTGACCCCATGAGGGCAACAGTCAGAACTTGGGTGGCTTACAGCTGCAACTGCATGACAGCAGTCTGAGCCTGGGTGGCATCATGCTGAAACTTCGTGAGAGCAGTCTGAATTTCAATGGCACCAAGGAAAGACTGCATGAGGGAAGTCTGAGCTTCTGCTGCAGCACTAACACATTGGATCACTTTTGCCTGTGCTGCAATGTGCACCATCATGTCTGGATTGACACGGTCTCTTTGGGAGTGTGCCATCAATTCCAGGCTGGAAATCCTGGGCTCCAAGCTCTGCGCAGAGACCCGTGCAATGTTAGAGGCTGACGCCGCCATGCTCTTTGACATTGCCAAGAGGCTCTCTGGCGGCCTTGCCATTGCACCTAGCAATTCGATGTGCATGCCCATCACCCTTCCTCTGAAGGCCGCCCCATCGAGGTCCTCATCTGAGTCCTGTGCAGCAGAACTCGTGAGCGAACTCGCCATCTGGGGAGCTGGCCCCCAAGCTACCCTTTCCCATGCCTTGCTGCAGCGCCCCCCCCCGTTCCTGGTGAATCACCCTGTGCAGATCCCGCTTCTACACTAGACTCTAACGTATGTGTAGTGCCAGTTTCTGAGCTGGGGTCTGTGAGTGACTGAGGCAGTGATGCAGTGTCTTCTTCCTCCTCGTCTCCCCTCTCGCTCTCTTCCATGACCTCGGGGACAGGCTGCTCGGGTGCTTGTTCATTATCTGAAAGCAGAAAGGCTCAAGAGTCGGGTTGTGGTGAGGGGAGGGGACGCGGGGAAGCAAGATGAATAGCTTGAAAGTGAGAAGAGATTGTCGGATGAGGGGGAAGTGGGATGTGAGAAGAATAATTAGGAATGACCACACTGTTGTTGTCCCCAAGGTGTTCAACCTCGACGGTTGACATGGCCTCTACCACATGCCGCCCAATTAGCTAACGAACTCGCTCCTCGAGCTGCCTGAAGTTCTGGGTGTCCGCCTGCACCCCCCCGTCTGTCTGCTGCTGCTCCCTCCGATTATGTGCCAGCTTAGCCTGCAAGAGAAAGAGAAGTCTGTGAGTGAGTACGGTGCAATGTGTTTGGGTGAAGTGTGTGAGTGAGTGCGGTGCAATGTGTTTGGGTGAAGTGTGTGAGTGAGTGCAGTGCAATGTGTTTGGGTGAAGTGTGTGAGTGAGTGCGGTGCAATGTGTTTGGGTGAAGTGTGTGAGTGAGTGCAGTGCAATGTGTTTGGGTGAAGTGTGTGAGTGAGTGCGGTGCAATGTGTTTGGGTGAAGTGTGTGAGTGAGTGCAGTGCAATGTGTTTGGGTGAAGTGTGTGAGTGAGTGCGGTGCAATGTGTTTGGGTGAAGTGTGTGAGTGAGTACGGTGCAATGTGTTTGGGTGAAGTGTGTGAGTGAGTGCAGTGCAATGTGTCTGGGTGAAGTATGTGAGTGAGTGCAGTGCAATGTGTTTGGGTGAAGTGTGTGTCAGTGCGGTGCAATGTGTTTGGGTGAAGTGTGTGAGTGAGTGCGGTGCAATGTGTTTGGGTGAAGTGTGTGAGTGAGTGCGGTGCAATGTGTTTGGGTGAAGTGTGTGAGTGAGTGTGGTGCAATGTGTTTGGGTGAAGTGTGTGAGTCAGTGCGGTGCAATGTGTTTGGGTGAAGTGTGTGAGTGAGTGTGGCGCAATGTGTTTGGGTGAAGTGTGTGAGTGAGTGTGGTGCAATGTGTTTGGGTGAAGTGTGTGAGTGAGTGCGGTGCAATGTGTTTGGGTGAAGTGTGTGAGTGAGTGCGGTGCAATGTGTTTGGGTGAAGTGTGTGAGTGAGTGTGGTGCAATGTGTTTGGGTGAAGTGTGTGAGTGAGTGCTGTGCAATGTGTTTGGGTGAAGTGTGTGAGTGAGTGCGGTGCAATGTGTTTGGGTGAAGTGTGTGAGTGAGTGTGGTGCAATGTGTTTGGGTGAAGTGTGTGAGTGAGTGTGGTGCAATGTGTTTGGGTGAAGTGTGTGAGTGAGTGCGGTGCAATGTGCTTGGGTGAAGTGTGTGAGTCAGTGCGGTGCAATGTTTTTGGGTGATTGTTGGATGTCGTGAAGGTTAAAAGTTTAACAGTCAAACTTCTTTGTATCTTAAAACAAACGGAATGCATTGACAGGCTTTCCGATATAAACAGGGTGACTTTGAAGTGTCGCAAAAGGAATGCATTGCTTGTTTTCTGAGATGTAAGTGCTTGTGTAAGGGAATAAATGTTAGTAATGAGTGGTTTAGTTTTAGGGTAATAAATATGGGTAGGAGGAATCCATTAGCTACAGAGAGCAGTTGGTAAAGCTTTTACTGCGAAGATGTTCGTAACTGTTACATCAGGAATTCTCGTGCCGGGGAAATCGTTCTGAGGTAAACAACTGTAAACTGTTTACACAAATAGACTGTTTTCAAAGGATTTGGGGAATAGATACATCATACAATCTTATCTCTGACAGTTTCCTTTGACGTATTCAAAATATGGTGCATAAATGAGCATGGTATTCAACAGTTTGTCAGAGGGCTCGAAAGATAGAACTTGCAACCTTAAATCCACTCTCTGTATACAGTTAAAGGCCGATCACCTTTACTGTGTATCAATAAAGTCTGTTCCATATATTCAATTCGAAGCCTCATGCTTACTTGAAATGTGTTGTTGTGAACCAGAGGAGAAAGGAGGTTGGCTGCTAACAGTGATGTGCCTGCCACAGTTGAATAGCTGTCAAGGTGTGCAAGGTGTGAGATGTGGGTGTGAGTGTTGCAACAGTGGTAAAGTTGTGAGGGTGAAGCGAAGCTCTGACTGTGAGGTATGACTGGTGATAGATAGAGATTGTTGCTAGTTGAGTGATGGGTGTGTGGTGCATTGAGCAGTGTGTGAGGCTTGTGGTACAGATGTTGGTATGTGGCATTTGCTGAAGCCTTCACTTACCCTGACCACCCGTGTAAGGTCATTAAACGTCTTCCTGCAAAGGATGGTGGACTTTGGCACCACAGTATCCGCTATTACATGGTCGGCTATCTCCTGCCACATTATGCATCAGGTGTATGGCGAGGGTCCTGACACTTTAGGGGT
Source organism: Somniosus microcephalus (assembly GCF_052327205.1). Taxonomy (NCBI): domain Eukaryota; kingdom Metazoa; phylum Chordata; class Chondrichthyes; order Squaliformes; family Somniosidae; genus Somniosus; species Somniosus microcephalus. The sequence goes on along the minus strand of NC_140987.1, from coordinate 332,150,347 downwards.
AGAGTACAGCCCGCCTCCTCTCCATGGCCACAATGAGTGCCTCCAGAGTTTTGTCAGAGGACCTCCAGGCTCTCTCCCTGTTTCGATGATGTGCCGGTTCCTGTGCCAGTGCTGGTTCCTGTGCCAGTGCTGGTTCCTGTGCCTGTGCCTGTGCCTGTGCCTGTGCCTGTGCATGTTGGCGTAGCTCCAGTTGCAACTGCCCTGACAATGAGGTGCTGTAACATCAATGCACCTCCCCTTTAAGTAGTGCCACACATGACTATGAATTAGACTGGCCCTGATATTGGTCCACCTGTTGAGCATTAAGCCAATGAGTAGCAGTTTTAGTGCTGAATATTGCATGCTACCTAGACCGTTTTAACTTTGGCCTTAACACTGCCCGTTTCATGGCTATAATCAATTTTTAGCCCAATGAATTAAACGGAAAGAAAATAATGTACATGGAAAATGAAGCAGGTCCTGATTAACAATAAATTGAAGCTATCGCTACAATGCTCAGAGGCCATGAGTAAATCAAATCAGATGTTTGGATGTGTTAAAAGGTAAATATTGAGCTGACATAGTGAGGTAATCCTGCCACTTTATAAATCATTGGTGCGACTGCACTTAGTATACAGTGTACAGTTCTGGTCACATCAGTGCAGAAAGGATACTACAGCTATTGAAAGGATACAGAAGAGAGCAACCAGAATGATTATGTGGGTGGAGGGATTGGATTTTGAGGAGTGATTATGTAAATTAATCATGTTCTCACTGGAACAGAGAAGATTGAGAGATGATTTGATTGCTGTTTTAGGATTCTTGAGGTGTGGTGCCCAGAACTGAACACAGTACCAGATGGGGTCTAACCAGAGCTTTATATAACTCTAACATAACTTCTACCCCTTTGTATTCCAGCCCCCTTGAGATATAGCCAATATTCCATTAGCTGTTTTAATTATTTTTTGTACCTGCCCTGGGCTTTTAGTGATTTATGTACATGAACTCCTAAGTCTCTCTTTGCTCCTCCACTGTTCCTACCTTATCACCAATTAGTAAATACTCTGATCTATCTTTCTTAGGTTCAAAGTAGATGACCTCACACTTTCCCATGTCAAATTCCATCTGCCACACAATGTGCCCCTTAATTTTTTTTGTATGCACGTCCCCTTTAAGGGGCTGTGCGACCCATTGAAAATACCACGCATGTGTGGCCAAACTCATTGAATTTTTTGAAGAGGTAAGAGAGAGAGTAGACAAGGGTAATGTAGTAGAGGTAATTTATCTAGATTTTCAAAAGGCCTTCGATAAGTTACCACTTAATAGACTAATGTGTAAGGTCAGGGAATGCGGAGCCAGGGGACAAGTAGCAGAATGGATAGCTGGCTGGCTTCAAGACAGAAAGCAGAGAATAAGGGTAAATGGTAGATATTCAGAGTGGCAAAAGGTGGGAAATGATGTTCCACAAGGATCAGTGTTGGGACCAATGTTGGTCACAATTTATATTAACGATTTAAACTTTGGAATCAAAAACACAATTTCTAAATTTGCGGACCACACCAAATTTGGGGTGGGGGGGTGGATTGTCAATACTGAGGAGGATTGCAACAAATTATAAGAAGGCATTAATAAACTTGCAGAATGGGCATATAATTGGCAAATGAATTTCAACACAGATAAATGTGAAGTATTACATTTTGGTAAGAAAAATAGGGAGGTGACATAGTACTTGGAAAATAAAAATCTAATTGGGGTAGAGGAGAAAAGGGATCTCAGAGTACAAATATTCAAATCACTCAAAGTATCGACACATGTTAACAAGGCCATAAAAAAAGCAAAGCAAGCACTAGGGTTTGTTTCTAGAGGGATAGAATTGAAAAGTAGGTCAGTTATGCTAAACCTGTATTGAACCTTGGTTAGACCACAGTCAGAGTACTGCGTGCATTTCTGGTCGCCATATTATAAAAAGGATATAAAGGCACTGGAGAGGGTGCAGAGGAGATTTACAAGGATGATACCAGGAATGCGAGGGTATACCTATCAGGAAAGAATGAACAGGCTGGTCTCTTTTCTCTTGAAAAGAGAAGGCTGAGGGATGACCTAATAGAGGTCTTTAAAATCATGAAAGGCTTTGATAGAGTAGATACAGAGAGAGTGTTTCCACTTGTGGGGAAGAGCAAAACTAGAGGCCATCAATATAAAATAGTCACCAAGAAATCAAATAGAGGAATTCAGAAGGAACTTCATTACCCAGAGAGTGGTGAGAATGTGGAACTCGCTACCACAGGGAGTTGTAAAAGTGAATGGTATAAATGCATTTAAGGGGTGGTTAGATAAGCATATGAGGTAGATGGGAATAGAGGGATACGCTGATAGATTTAGATGAGGAAAGACGGGAGGAGGCGCGAGTGGAGCATAAATGCCGGCATGGACTGTTGGGCCGAATGGCTTGTTTCTGTGCTGTATATCCTGTGTAATCCGATGTAAAATTCTTGAATTAAGAGTTTTGGAAGAACATGTCTAGAGCAGCTACAATTTCTCCCCTACTTCTTCTAATATCCTGGGGTGGAAACCACCAGGTCCTGGAGATTTGTCTCCTTATTTTTTCCATGACCTTTTTTAAAAAATTACATTGAATCTAGTTAGTTCCTCCCCTTTCTCTATTTTTAATTTTCCTCATATCTCTGGTACTTTATCCTTATCCTCTACCTCACCACCACTTCTCCCGACCCCCTCCACTGTCTCTAAATTGTCACACTGCTTATCCGACATCCAGTATTGGATGAGCAGAAATTTCCTCCAAAATAAATATTGGGAAGACTGAAGCCATTGCCTTCGGTCCCCACCACAAGCTCCATTCCCTAGCCATCAACTCCAGCCCTCTCCCTAACATCTGTCTGAGGCTGAACCAGACTGTTCGCAACCGTGGCGTAAAATTTGACCTTGAAATGAGCTTCTAACTACATATCCGTACCACAACTAAGACCGCCTATTTCCACCTCTGTAACATCGCCCATCTCCGCCCTTGCCTCAGCTCATCTGCTTCTGAAACCCTCATCCATGCCTTTGTTACCTCTAGATTTGACTATTCCAATCCATTTCTGGCTGGCCTCCCACGTTCTACCCTACTTAAACCTGTCATCATCCAAATCTCTGCATTCTCTCACATTCACCCATCACCCCTGTGCTCGCTGATCTACATTGGCTCCTGGTTAAGCAATGTCTCGATTTTAAAATTCTCATCCTTGTTTTCAAATCCCTCCATGGCCTCGCCCCTCCCTTCCCATCTGTGTAATCTCCTCCAGCCCCAAAACCCCCTGAGATATCTGTGCTCCTCTAACCCTGACCTCTTGAGCATTCCTGATTATAATCGCTCAACCATTGGTGGCCGTGCCTTCAGCTGCCAAGCCCTAAGCTCCGGAATTCCCTCCATAAACCTCTTCACCTCTCTACCTCTCTTTCCTCCTTTAAGACGCTCCTTAAAACCTACTTCGTTTGGTCATTTCTCCTATGTGGCTCGGTGTCAAGCTTTGTTTTTAACACACCATGAAGTGCCGTGGGATGTTTTACTACATTAGAGGCGCTATATAAATAAACGTTGTTGTTGCTGTTGTTTTGTTGAAGACTGATACAAAGTAAGTATTTAGTAATACAAAAAGAAAATACTGCAGATGCTGGAAATCTGAAATAAAAACAGAAAATGCTGGAGACACTCAGGAGGTCAGGCAGCATCTGTGAAGAGAGAAACAGAGCTAACGTTTCAGGGCAATGACCTTTCGACAGAACTGGAAAAAAGCAGGAAATGGAACAGATTTTTAACCAAGTGTAGTGGCTGGGAAATGGGGGAGGGGATGAAAGAACAAAAGGAAAGGTCTGTGATAGGATAGAAAGCAGGAGAAATTAAGAGATATTGAGAGACATTAAGAGATATTCAAGGCAAAAGGGGATGGTAATGAGACACGTTAAGAAACAAAGGATGGCTCTAAATGAAGTGTAAATTGTGCTGGCAGAATTAAAGACAGCTGCCATGTGGGAGAGAAGAACAGAAGGCCAATCAAAAAATGTGGATAAAATATATATATATGATAGGGGCCGGGGTTATGATCTGAAATTGTTGAACTCAATGTTGAGTCCAGAGGGCTGCAAAGTGCCTAATCGAAAGTTGAGGTGCTGTTCCTCAATCATTTTCATGATGTAAATAATTTGACTATTAATTTCAGTGGATATTTCACCCCATTCTTCAACTCTTCTCTGAACTTCCTCTGGGTGGCTGCGTAAATACAGGTGTTGGTGCAGCAGCTCAGGAGCTGAAGCAAGAACGCTACTTCTTGGGCGATGTACAAAGGGTCATTGGGACCTGAGGAAGAATAATCGTTTGCAATCTGCATGTATAGGAACACTATAAGATACATCGTCCACAACAAGATGAAAGTCCCGGTTACAGTGAAGAGTAAGATGATGGATTTCTTTCGGTTCTCCATCTCTGGGTCATGGTGAGTCTCCCCACTGCCGTGACCCCGGAGCCTCCCGCGGACTCGACTGGCCACTAAAATGTATCTTACGGTCAAGGCGTTGAGCAGCAAAATCACACCGAATGCAACAAATGAGCTTAACATCGTGTCGATTACGTCAAAGACTTTCCATACCTGTGAAGTGTAATAGTTTGGTATTAAGTTACAGTACCAAGGTACACCATCCATTATGTAGCGAGGTGTGTATGCAAAGTACCAGGGGATGTTTTTTAAACAGAACAGCACACTGACAGTTGGTATAACAGCAGCCGCACATTTTGCAGTGCAATATTTTGTTTTCAGCTTCTGACAACAAATGGCTACAAAGCGGTCAAAGGTGAAAGCCACGGTTAACCAAACCGAACTGTCTCTGGCTGCGAACAGTAAGATGGCTCTGAGGCGACACAGTGGAGTAATGTGCAGGAAACTGACCAGGAAAAAAAGACCATTGATCCGATTCAATATCACACCCATGATGGTGACCAGTAGATCTGACACCGCCATGGCCAGCAGGTAGCGAGTGACACAGCGGGAGAGACCGCACTTTCCTCGGGACAGGATCACAATGGCTGCCACATTAGCTGTAGAAGAAAGGGGAAATCAGATTCAGATTCAGAGTCACAGCAAACACATCAGTTTGTCGGGAGTTTGTGGGAGATTTACAGCTTTCTCACTGGCTGGATATTGATCCCTGTGTAGGGATCCCAGAGGGACCCTGATTCCGAAAGTTTACAAATTGTCCCGTATTGGAAACAGTAATTTAATTTTATTCAGGACAAGCAAGGTTTAATGTGAGTAGGCAGCACCCTGTGTTTCTTGTCTCTTGTCTCTCTCTCCTGGGTGTCCCCTGGATTCTTCCAGAAATCTTCTACCCTTTGTGGCTCTTGAGAACCCCCTTTTTATAACCTTACTATTATTCAAAACCTATGGAGTCTAAGGCCGCGATTTTGTCATTGGATGCGGCTTGGGAGCGGGTCAGGTGGTTTCTGGGTTCCAGTCCCATGCCCAGCTGCACCCGGCCCACGGACGTGATTTTCCCTTGATTGACTTTGTTAAGCCTGCCCCGCAGGCTTGCCGGCCAATTAAGCGGAAGCCAGTCAGATGACATCATTTGATGATGCGTCATCAGCCGGTTTTCTTAAAGGGACCACGCACAAGGGGGCTCTTGCACCCAGGCTCTCCAATGACTCCCTCCATCGGCTAGAACAGATGGCAGCTGCAGGTGACGTTACAGAAGCAAGCTGTCACTGGTGAGAGAGGTTCTCCCAATGAGGTGGAACTAGACATCGATTTCAAACTTGTTACCTACAGAAAAGTGTAAATGCATTAAAAATGATTTTCCCAACATTTTCTTACCTCTGAAACTCACCAGTGCACCATTGGATCCTTCACACCACTTCAGCAGCTGTCATCAATGCAGAAACATTACAGCAGACTCACAACACGCCACACTTACCTGGCGTGGTGCCTGGACGTCAGGAACCCCGAGAGAGAAGCAGCAAAATTGAAAATGTGCCTGTTAAGTACTATCAAGAACCTGTTAACAGGCAGGTAAGTGGCTTTAATCCTCTTCCCGCCGCTAGGTATCTGGACCATGTGCAAATCGGTGACCCGACACTTGGGAAAATTGATTGGAGGCGGGTTGATAGCAGAATTGGAACCCGTCGTCAATCAAACCGATTTTAACCCTTGACCCACCTCCAAACCCGCCCTCTCATTGCCGATAAAATCGCGGCCTTACTGAACCAATCACCGGCTTACACCCAATTCCTCGAAATCCAATCATGAAGATGCTACATACAAAGCAACTCTGCTTACTCAGGTTCTGGTCTTATGACCCTCTGGCATCATCTGTTTATGACCACCAAGACTGATATATGTGCAGTTATAGCAACACAAAAGAAGATGTCTCAATACTAAAGTGATATGGTGTCCTTGATGGTTCTGTGATAGGCCCATGTTTCAGCTTACAGCCAGATATCAGCCCTCTCTTGTTCCTTCTCATAACAGGCCAACAGGGCTACAACCAATACAAAAAGAAAATACAGCAGATGCTGAAAATCTGAAATAAAAACAGAAAATGCTGGAGATATTCAGCAGGTCAGGCAGCATCTGTGAAGAGAGAAACAAAGTTAACGTTTCAGGTCGATGACCTTTTGTCAGAACTGGAAAAAAGCAGGAAATGGAACAGATTTTAAAGCAAGTTTAGGGGCTGGGAAATGGGGGAGGGGATGAAAGAACAAAAGGGAAGGTCTGTGATAGGATAGAAGGCAGGAGAAGTTAAGAGACAATTAGGGATATTCAAGGCAAAAGGAGATATTAATGGGACAGGTTAAGAAACAAATGATGGCTCTAGATGAAGCCTAAATTGTGCTGGCAGAATGAAAGACAGCTGCCATGTGTGAGAGAAGAACAGAAGGCACAAACATAAAGTGTGGATAAAAAATATATATCTGATAGGGGCCGGGTTATGATCTGAAATTGTTGAACTCAATGTTGAGTCCAGAAGGCTGTAAAGTTACAACCAATTTTCCCTGTCATTTTTTTTTTACCGGCCCTTTAAGGGGCTGTATGGGCCATTCAAAATACCGCACATGCATGGTTTATACATTGAGAAGCCAGCTGCGTGTGATCCCTGGAGCACTGTGCGACCGTGCAGCTTAAAGGTGAAGAGATCGCAAAGTCTCTGAAGAATGGATTCAGTCAAGAATATTTTTTGTGGATTTTATGGGATTTTTCTGAGGGTATTTTCCCTGTTATGGGATTGCCCTGTGCAGATACATGAAAGACTGGTTTGTTAAAACTCCAAAGAACGCATGGCAGTTGGCTGTGACAAAATAACTCATCCAGTATGTATGGGTCCGCCCGACAGTCCTGGAAAAAGGAGGGGGCCATTGAACTTGATTAGAAAAACCATTCTAATATGCAAAGCACTTCTCACCTCCATCTCAGAAGAGAAGCAGAACAATGAACCTACTGGCCTCACCCAGCCAGAAGGAAGCCAGTTTTCCCAACACAAAGACCGAAAGATATGTCCCAGACTTAGGGCCATTAACCCAATATGCATGGGTCCGACGATGACCCATCACTGGTTAAGCACCGGAGTGCTTAGAATTTCTCCCAACACAAAGACCAAAAGATATGTCCCAGACTTAAGGCCATTAACCCAATACGCATGGGTCCGAGGATGACTCATCACAGATTAAGCACCGGAGTGCTCAGAAGCAAATGGATTTTTAAGATTGGTGGGAAAAAGGGACAGGCAGACTATCTATAAAGATAAATTCTTTTCCACCATTCTCTCTCACTCTCTCTCTCGCTACTGCTCCAACAAGACAAGAAGTACCAGAGAAGCCAACGAGCAGAGCGATTGAAACCGGGGTAAGAATAATCTCTCAGAAGTGAAGTTTTTGGGCTATTCTGAGGGGGGAAGCTTCGTTTGGTTCAGCCAGGCGAAGGGGTTTATGCGACTGGGTAATTCGTTGGTAGGGGTGGAATTAGAGACCACCATAGCAACAAGGGAATTATTGCTTGTTATAGTCCCCAGTTTTGTACTGTATGTATGTTGATTGTAATCTGGATTTTATTCTCCACAGGGATTGTGATTTTGTTTAGTAGTGCATGTTTTAGCCAGTGTATGTTAGGCCAAATAAATACAAGTTTGATTTTTCACCGAAGCATTCCTGTCCGTGACTTATCTCATTTACACTCTGAATAATAATTACCGGGTATAGAACTTTCGTAAGGTGGGGGCGATTCGAACCGTCCGTCCAGCAATTGGGCTAGGATCAAAACCGTTTACACCTCCTGGCGACCAGCGGCAGGATCTGGGTTAAAAGAGTGTAAAAAACCACCTACAAAGGGAGCATTAGTTACAACTACAACTGACCTTGGTTTCCACAGCTAGCTCCACTCTCTACCCCATCCTTACTGTTGGCTAATATCCATGCTGCCACTGTCCCTTTTATTCCATGGGCTTCAACTTTGCTGGTAAGGTGCCACATAATAGGCTTGCCAGCGAAGTTGAAGCCCTTGGAATAACAGGGACAATGGCAGCATGGATACGAAATTGGCTAAGTGACAGGAAACTGAGAGTAGTGGTGAACGGTTGTTTTTCGGACTGGAGGAAGGTATATGGTGGTGTTCCCGGGGGTTGGTACTAGGACCACTGCTTTTCTTGATATATATTAATGACTTGGACTTGGGTGTACAGGGCACAAATTCAAAAAATTTGCAGATGACACAAAACTCGGAAATGTAGTGAACATAAGAAATATGAGCTGGAGTAGGCTATTTGGCCCTTTGAGCCTGCTCCACCATTCAACAAGATCATAGCTGATCTTCTACCTCAACCTCACCTTCCTGCACTCTCCCCAAAAACAGTGAGGAGGATAGTGATAGACTTAAAGAGGACATAGACAGGCTGGTGGAATGGGCGGACATGTGGCAGATGAAAATTAACACAGAAAAGTGCAAAGTGATACATTTTGGTAGGAAGAACGAGGAGAGGCAATTTAAACTAAAGGGTACAATTCTAAAGGGGGTGCATGTACAGAGAGACCTGGAGGTATATGTTGAAGGTGGCAGGGCAGGTTGAGAAAGTGGTTAAAAAAAAGTATACAAGATCCTGGGCTTTATAAATAGAGGCATAGAGTACAAAAGTAAGGAAGTTATGATGAACCTGTATAAAATACTGGTTTGGACTCAACTGGAGTATTGCGTCCAATTCTGGGCACTGCACTTTAGGAAGGATATGGAGGCCTTAGAGAGGGTGCAGAAAATATTTGCAAGAATGATTCCAGGGATGAGAGACTTCAGTTACGTGGATAGACTGGAGAAGCTGAGGTTGTTCTCCTTAGAGCAGAGAAGATTGAGAGGAGATTTGATAGAGCTGTTCAAAATCATGAGGGGTCTAGACAGAGTAGATAGAGAGAAACTGTCCCCATTGGCGGAAGGATCGAGAATCAAAGGATACAGATTAAAGGTGATTGGCAGAAGAACCAAAGGCGACATGAGGGAAAACCTTTTTACGCAGCAAGTGGTTAGGATCTGGAATGCACTGTTGAAAGGGTGCTGGAGGCAGACGCAATCACAGGTTTCAAAAGGCAATTGGATAAGTACCTGAAGGAAAAAAATTTGCAGGGCTACGGGGAAAGGGCGGGGGAATGGAACTAGCTGAAGTGCTCTTGCAGAGAGCCGGCACGGGCTTGATGGGTCGAATGGCCTCCTTCTGTGCTGTAACCATTCTATGATTCTATGATCTATGATTCTATATCCAACTCTCATTAATTCGCCCACAGCTTCCCTATTCGACGATAGCAGTCCTCTTTCTCATCCCAGGCTGTCTGGGTTACGGTTTCCTCACTAAAGATTGAAAACAACTATTATGCTTTATTTCGCTGCCCGATTGCGCAGGTACATGGAAGATGTCACGTTTGTGATTATGCTAATAAATTTTAGCTGAATCTTGAAGCGAAACCGAACCATTGCAATTTCAAATGCATTGTGGCTGCAATTTCCCGATTGCGCCCAAAGCGGAAACTCTACGTCCAACTGTATTGAGTTGGGATGGAAGAGAAAATGGGGCAGTGTCAAAGCAAGCAAGCAAAAAATATCAGACCAAAATCAAGCCTAAACATTACAATAGATTTTGTAGACATAATTCTCCAAGGTAATTCAAATTTTCATCGTTAGTTGTGGCACTAGCTTGCAGCCATATTAAGGACACTTTCTTTAGATAAGAATTGTTTAGTTATTCATGCACATTATGATGTTAGTGTTGAGGATGGAACGCTTCACTTTTTAGGTAACCCAGTATGAGCATCAAGCACTCTCAAGTCAGGTATTGCACAATCAACAACAACAACCTATATTTATATAGTGCCTTTAACGCAGTTAAATGTCCCAAGGCACTTCACAGGAGCGTTATCAAACAAAATTTGGCACTGAGCCACGTAAGTAGATATTAGGACAGATGACCAAAATCTTGGTCAAAGAGGTTTTAAGGAGCGTATTAAAGGAGGAAAGAAAGAGAGAGAGGCGGAGAGGTTTAGGGAAGATATTACAGAGCTTAGATCCTCGGCAACTGAAGGCACAGCCACCAATGGTGGAGTGATTAAAATCAGGGAGGCGCAAGAGGCCAGAATTGCAGGAACACAGAGATCTCGGAGGGTTGTAAGACCGGAGGAGGGTACAGAGATAAGAAGAGGTGAGGCTATGGCGGGGTTTTGTAAACAAGGATGAGAATTTTAAAATTGAGATGCTGCTGGACCGGGAGCCAATGGCGGTCAGCAAGCACAGGGGTGACGGGTGAACAGGACTCAGTGCGCCTTAGGATACGAGCAGCAGAGTTTGCGCAGGGTAGAAGATGGGAGGCAGGTCGGGAGAGCCTGGAATAGTCAAGGCTAGAGGCAACAAAGGCATGGTTGAGGGGTTTAGCATCAGATGAGCTGAGGCAGTGACGGGAAGGGGTGATGTTACACCAGGTGGAAGTAGGCGGTCTTGAAGCAGAGTAATGCTCCCTCTACTCTATCCTAACGTCAGGCTCCTTCGACTCTGCCACAACAACAGACTCCCTCAATACCACAACAACAGACTCCCTCTACTCTGCCCCAACAACAGGCTCCCTCTAATCTGCCACAACAACAGACTCCCTCTATACCACAACAACAGACTCCCTCTACTCTGCCCCAACAACAGGCTCCCTCTACTCTGCACCAACAACAGACTCCCTCTACTCTGCCCCAACAACAGGCTCCCTCTACTCTGCCACAACAACAGACTCCCTCTATACCACAACAACAGACTCCCTCTACTCTGCCCCAACAACAGGCTCCCTCTACTCTGCACCAACAACAGGCTCCCTCTACTCTGCCCCAACAACAGGCTCCCTCTACTCTGCCCCAACAACAAGCTCCCTCTACTCTGCCCCAACAACAGGCTCCCTCTACTCTGCCCCAACAACAGGCTCCCTCTACTCTGCCCCAACAACAGGCTCCCTCTACTCTGCCCTAACAACAGGCTCCCTCTACTCTGCCCCAACAACAGACTCCCTCTACTCTGCCCCAACAACAGGCTCCCTCTACTCTGCCCCAACAACAGGCTCCCTCCACTCTGTCCCAAAAACAGACTCCCTCTACTCTGCCCCAACAACAGACTCCCTCTACTCTGCCCCAACAACAGGCTCCCTCTACTCTGCCCCAACAACAGGCTCCCTCTACTCTGCCCCAACAACAGGCTCCCTCTACTCTGCCCCAACAACAGACTCCCTCTACTCTGCCCCAACAACAGGCTGGCTCTACTCTGCCCAACAACAGGCTCCCTCTACTCTGCCCCAACAACAGACACCCTCTACTCTGCCCCAACAACAGGCTCCCTCTACTCTGCCCCAACAACAGGCTCCCTCTACTCTGCCCCAACAACAGGCTCCCTCTACTCTGCCCCAACAACAGGCTCCCTCTACTCTGCCCCAACAACAGACTCCCTCTCCTCTGCCCCAACAACAGGCTCCCTCTACTCTGCACCAACAACAGACTCCCTCTACTCTGCCCCAACAACAGACTCCCTCTACTCTGCCCCAACAACAGGCTCACTCTACTCTGCCCCAACAACAGGTTCCCTCTACTCTGCCCCAAGAACAGGCTCCCTCTACTCTGCCCCAACAACAGGCTGGCTCTACTCTGCCCCAACAACAGGCTCCCTCTACTCTGCCCCAACAACAGGCACCCTCTACTCTGCCCCAACAACAGGTTCCCTCTACTCTGCCCCAACAACAGGCTGCCTGTACTCTGCCCCAACAACAGGCTCCCTCTTCTCTGCCCCAACAACAGGCTCCCTCTACTCTGCCCCAACAACAGGCTCCCTCTACTCTGCCCCAACAACAGGCTCCCTCTACTCTGCCCCAACAACAGGCTGGCTCTACTCTGCCCCAACAACAGGCTCCCTCTACTCTGCCCCAACAACAGGCTCCCTCTACTCTGCCCCAACAACAGGCTGGCTCTACTCTGCCCCAACAACAGACTCCCTCTACTCTGCCCCAACAACAGGCTCCCTCTACTCTGCCCCAACAACAGACTCCCTCTACTCTGCCCCAACAACAGGCTCCCTCTACTCTGCCCTAACATCAGGCTCCCTCTACTCTGCCCCAACAACAGGTTCCTTCTACTCTGCCCTAACATCAGGCTCCCTCTACTCTGCCCCAACAACAGGCTCCCTCTACTCTGCCCCAACAACAGGCTGGCTCTACTCTGCCCCAACAACAGACTCCCTCTAATCTGCCCCAACAACAGGCTCCCTCTACTCTGCCCCAACAACAGACTCCCTCTACTCTGCCCCAACAACAGGCTCCCTCTACTCTGCCCCAACAACAGGCTGGCTCTACTCTGCCCCAACAACAGGCTGGCTCTACTCTGCCGCAACAACAGGCTCCCTCTACTCTGCCCCAACAACAGGCTCCTTCTACTCTGCCCCAACAACAGGTTCCCTCTACTCTGCCCCAACAACAGGCTGGCTGTACTCTGCCCCAACAACAGGCTCCCTCTACTCAGCCCCAACAACAGGCTCCCTCTACTCTGCCCCAACAACAGGCTCCCTCTACTCTGCCCCAACAACAGGCTCCCTCTACTCTGCCCCAACAACAGGCTCCCTCTACTCTGCCCCAACAACAGGCTGGCTCTACACTGCCCCAACAACAGGCTCCCTCTACTCTGCCCCAACAACAGGCTCCCTCTACTCTGCCCCAACAACAGGCTGGCTCTGCTCTGCCCCAACAACAGGCTCCCTCTACTCTGCCCCAACAACAGGCTCCCTCTACTCTGCCCCAACAACAGGCTCCCTCTACTCTGCTCCAACAACAGGCTCCCTCTACTCTGCCCCAACAACAGACTCCCTCTCCTCTGCCCCAACAACAGGCTCCCTCTACTCTGCCCCAACAACAGACTCCCTCTACTCTGCCCCAACAACAGACTCCCTCTACTCTGCCCCAACAACAGGCTCACTCTCCTCTGACCCAACAACAGGTTCCCTCTACTCTGCCCCAACAACAGGCTCCCTCTACTCTGCCCCAACAACAGGCTGGCTCTTCTCTGCCCCAACAACAGGCTCCCTCTACTCTGCCCCAACAACAGGCACCCTCTACTCTGCCCCAACAACAGGTTCCCTCTACTCTGCCCCAACAACAGGCTGCCTGTACTCTGCCCCAACAACAGGCTCCCTCTTCTCTGCCCCAACAACAGGCTCCCTCTACTCTGCCCCAACAACAGGCTCCCTCTACTCTGCCCCAACAACAGGCTCCCTCTACTCTGCCCCAACAACAGGCTGGCTCTACTCTGCCCCAACAACAGGCTCCCTCTACTCTGCCCCAACAACAGGCTCCCTCTACTCTGCCCCAACAACAGTCTGGCTCTACTCTGCCCCAACAACAGACTCCCTCTACTCTGCCCCAACAACAGGCTCCCTCTACTCTGCCCCAACAACAGACTCCCTCTACTCTGCCCCAACAACAGGCTCCCTCTACTCTGCCCTAACATCAGGCTCCCTCTACTCTGCCCCAACAACAGGTTCCTTCTACTCTGCCCTAACATCAGGCTCCCTCTACTCTGCCCCAACAACAGGCTCCCTCTACTCTGCCCCAACAACAGGCTGGCTCTACTCTGCCCCAACAACAGACTCCCTCTACTCTGCCCCAACAACAGGCTCCCTCTACTCTGCCCCAACAACAGACTCCCTCTACTCTGCCCCAACAACAGGCTCCCTCTACTCTGCCCCAACAACAGGCTGGCTCTACTCTGCCCCAACAACAGGCTGGCTCTACTCTGCCGCAACAACAGGCTGGCTCTACTCTGCCCCAACAACAGGCTCCTTCTACTCTGCCCCAACAACAGGTTCCCTCTACTCTGCCCCAACAACAGGCTGGCTGTACTCTGCCCCAACAACAGGCTCCCTCTACTCTGCCCCAACAACAGGCTCCCTCTACTCTGCCCCAACAACAGGCTCCCTCTACTCTGCCCCAACAACAGGCTCCCTCTACTCTGCCCCAACAACAGGTTCCCTCTACTCTGCCCTAACATCAGACTCCCTCTACTCTGCCCCAACAACAGGCTCCCTCTACTCTGCCCCAACTACAGGCTCCCTCTACTCTGCCCCAACAACAGACTCCCTCTACTCTGCCCCAACAACAGGCTCCCTCTATTCTGCCCCAACAACAGGCTCCCTCTACTCTGCCCCAACAACAGGCTCCCTCTACTCTGCCCCAACAACAGGCTCCCTCTACTCTGCCCCAACAACAGACTCCCTCTACTCTGCCCCAACAACAGGCTGGCTCTACTCTGCCCCAACAACAGGCTCCCTCTAATCTGCCCCAACAACAGACTCCCTCTACTCTGCCCCAACAGCAGACTCCCTCTACTCTGACCCAACAACAGACTCCCTCTACTCTGCCGCAACAACAGACTCCCTCTACTCTGTCCCAACAACAGGCTCCCTCTAATTTGTCCCAACAACAGGCTCCCTCTACTCTGCCCCAACAACAGGCTCCCTCTACTCTGTCCCAACAACAGGCTCCCTCTACTCTGTCCCAACAACAGACTCCCTCTACTCTGCCACAACAACAGATTCCCTCTACTCTGCCCCAACAACAGTCTCCCTCTACTCTGCCCCAACAATAGGCTCCCTCTACTCTGCCACAACAACAGGTTCCCTCTACTCTGCCCCAACAACAGTCTCCCTCTACTCAGCCCCAACAACAGGCTCCCTCTACTCTGCCCCAACAACAGGCTCCCTCTACTCTGCCCTAACATCAGGCTCCCTCTACTCTGCCCCAACAACAGGTTCCTTCTACTCTGCCCTAACATCAGGCTCCCTCTACGCTGCCCCAACAACAGGCTCCCTCTACTCTGCCCCAACAACAGGCTGGCTCTACTCTGCCCCAACAACAGACCCCCTCTAATCTGCCCCAACAACAGGCTCCCTCTACTCTGCCCCAACAACAGACTCCCTCTACTCTGCCCCAACAACAGGCTCCCTCTACTCTGCCCCAACAACAGGCTGGCTCTACTCTGCCCCAACAACAGGCTGGCTCTACTCTGCCGCAACAACAGGCTCCCTCTACTGTGCCCCAACAACAGGCTCCTTCGACTCTGCCCCAACAACAGGTTCCCTCTACTCTGCCCCAACAACAGGCTGGCTGTACTCTGCCCCAACAACAGGCTCCCTCTACTCAGCCCCAACAACAGGCTCCCTCTACTCTGCCCCAACAACAGGCTCCCTCTACTCTGCCCCAACAACAGGCTCCCTCTACTCTGCCCCAACAAAAGGCTCCCTCTACTCTGCCCCAACAACAGGCTGGCTCTACACTGCCCCAACAACAGGCTCCCTCTACTCTGCCCCAACAACAGGCTCCCTCTACTCTGCCCCAACAACAGGCTGGCTCTGCTCTGCCCCAACAACAGGCTCCCTCTACTCTGCCCCAACAACAGCCTCCCTCTACTCTGCCCCAACAACAGGCTCCCTCGACTCTGCCCCAACAACAGGCTCCCTCTACTCTGCCCCAACAACAGACTCCCTCTCCTCTGCCCCAACAACAGGCTCCCTCTACTCTGCCCCAACAACAGACTCCCTCTACTCTGCCCCAACAACAGACTCCCTCTACTCTGCCCCAACAACAGGCTCACTCTCCTCTGCCCCAACAACAGGCTCCCTCTACTCTGCCCCAACAACAGGCTGGCTCTACTCTGCCCCAACAACAGGCTCCCTCTACTCTGCCCCAACAACAGGCACCCTCTACTCTGCCCCAACAACAGGTTCCCTCTACTCTGCCCCAACAACAGGCTGCCTGTACTCTGCCCCAACAACAGGCTCCCTCTTCTCTGCCCCAACAACAGGCTCCCTCTACTCTGCCCCAACAACAGGCTCCCTCTACTCTGCCCCAACAACAGGCTCCCTCTACTCTGCCCCAACAACAGGCTGGCTCTACTCTGCCCCAACAACAGGCTCCCTCTACTCTGCCCCAACAACAGGCTCCCTCTACTCTGCCCCAACAACAGGCTCCCTCTACTCTGCCCCAACAACAGACTCCCTCTACTCTGTCCCAACAACAGGCTCCCTCTACTCTGCCCTAACATCAGGCTCCCTCTACTCTGCCCCAACAACAGGTTCCTTCTACTCTGCCCTAACATCAGGCTCCCTCTACTCTGCCCCAACAACAGGCTCCCTCTACTCTGCCCCAACAACAGGCTGGCTCTACTCTGCCCCAACAACAGACTCCCTCTACTCTGCCCCAACAACAGGCTCCCTCTACTCTGCCCCAACAACAGACTCCCTCTACTTTGCCCCAACAACAGGCACCCTCTACTCTGCCCCAACAACAGGCTGGCTCTACTCTGCCCCAACAACAGGCTGGCTCTACTCTGCCGCAACAACAGGCTCCCTCTACTCTGCCCCAACAACAGGCTCCTTCTACTCTGCCCCAACAACAGGTTCCCTCTACTCTGCCCCAACAACAGGCTGGCTGTACTCTGCCCCAACAACAGGCTCCCTCTACTCTGCCCCAACAACAGGCTCCCTCTACTCTGCCCCAACAACCGACTCCCTCTACTCTGCCCCAACAACAGGCTCCCTCTACTCTGCCCCAACAACAGGCTCCCTCTACTCTGCCCCAACAACAGACTCCCTCTACTCTGCCCCAACAACAGGCTCCCTCTACTCTGCCCCAACAACAGGCTGGCTCTACTCTGCTCCAACAACAGACTCCCTCTACTCTGCCCCAACAACAGGCTCCCTCTACTCTGCCCCAACAACAGACTCCCTCTACTCTGCCCCAACAACAGGCTCCCTCTACTCTGCCCTAACATCAGGCTCCCTCTACTCTGCCCCAACAACAGGTTCCTTCTACTCTGCCCTAACATCAGGCTCCCTCTACTCTGCCCCAACAACAGGCTCCCTCTACTCTGCCCCAACAACAGGCTGGCTCCACTCTGCCCCAACAACAGACTCCCTCTACTCTGCCCCAACAACAGGCTGGCTGTACTCTGCCCCAACAACAGGCTCCCTCTACTCTGCCCCAACAACAGGCTCCCTCTACTCTGCCCCAACAACCGACTCCCTCTACTCTGCCCCAACAACAGGCTCCCTCTACTCTGCCCCAACAACAGGTTCCCTCTACTCTGCCCTAACATCAGACTCCCTCTACTCTGCCCCAACAACAGGCTCCCTCTACTCTGCCCCAACAACAGGCTCCCTCTACTCTGCCCCAACAACAGACTCCCTCTACTCTGCCCCAACAACAGGCTCCCTCTATTCGGCCCCAACAACAGGCTCCCTCTACTCTGCCCCAACAACAGGCTCCCTCTACTCTGCCCCAATAACAGGCTCCCTCTACTCTGCCCCAACAACAGACTCCCTCTACTCTGCCCCAACAACAGGCTGGCTCAACTCTGCCCCAACAACAGGCTCCCTCTAATCTGCCCCAACAACAGACTCCCTCTACTCTGCCCCAACAGCAGACTCCCTCTACTCTGACCCAACAACAGACTCCCTCTACTCTGTCCCAACAACAGGCTCCCTCTACTCTGCCCTAACATCAGGCTCCCTCTACTCTGCCCCAACAACAGGTTCCTTCTACTCTGCCCTAACATCAGGCTCCCTCTACTCTGCCCCAACAACAGGCTCCCTCTACTCTGCCCCAACAACAGGCTGGCTCTACTCTGCCCCAACAACAGACTCCCTCTACTCTGCCCCAACAACAGGCTCCCTCTACTCTGCCCCAACAACAGACTCCCTCTACTTTGCCCCAACAACAGGCTCCCTCTACTCTGCCCCAACAACAGGCTGGCTCTACTCTGCCCCAACAACAGGCTGGCTCTACTCTGCCGCAACAACAGGCTCCCTCTACTCTGCCCCAACAACAGGCTCCTTCTACTCTGCCCCAACAACAGGTTCCCTCTACTCTGCCCCAACAACAGGCTGGCTGTACTCTGCCCCAACAACAGGCTCCCTCTACTCTGCCCCAACAACAGGCTCCCTCTACTCTGCCCCAACAACCGACTCCCTCTACTCTGCCCCAACAACAGGCTCCCTCTACTCTGCCCCAACAACAGGTTCCCTCTAGTCTGCCCTAACATCAGACTCCCTCTACTCTGCCCCAACAACAGGCTCCCTCTACTCTGCCCCAACAACAGGCTCCCTCTACTCTGCCCCAACAACAGACTCCCTCTACTCTGCCCCAACAACAGGCTCCCTCTATTCGGCCCCAACAACAGGCTCCCTCTACTCTGCCCCAACAACAGGCTCCCTCTACTCTGCCCCAACAACAGGCTCCCTCTACTCTGCCCCAACAACAGACTCCCTCTACTCTGCCCCAACAACAGGCTGGCTCAACTCTGCCCCAACAACAGGCTCCCTCTAATCTGCCCCAACAACAGACTCCCTCTACTCTGCCCCAACAGCAGACTCCCTCTACTCTGACCCAACAACAGACTCCCTCTACTCTGCCGCAACAACAGACTCCCTCTACTCTGTCCCAACAACAGGCACCCTCTAATTTGTCCCAACAACAGGCTCCCTCTACTCTGCCCCAACAACAGGCTCCCTCTACTCTGTCCCAACAACAGGCTCCCTCTACTCTGTCCCAACAACAGACTCCCTCTACTCTGCCACAACAACAGATTCCCTCTACTCTGCCCCAACAACAGTCTAATTCTACTCTGCCCCAACAATAGGCTCCCTCTACTCTGCCACAACAACAGGTTCCCTCTACTCTGCCCCAACAACAGTCTCCCTCTACTCAGCCCCATCAACAGGCTCCCTCTACTCTGCCCCAACAACAGGCTCCCTCTACTCTGCCCCAACAACAGGCTCCCTCTACTCTGCCCCAACAACAGACTCCCTCTACTCTGCCCCAACAACAGACTCCCTCTACGCTGCCTCAACTACAGGCTCACTCTCCTCTGCCCCAACAACAGGTTCCCTCGACTCTGCCCCAACAACAGGCTCCCTCTACTCTGCCCCAACAACAGGCTGGCTCTACTCTGCCCCAGCAACAGGCTCCCTCTACTCTGCCCCAACAACAGGCTCCCTCTACTCTGCCCCAACAACAGACTCCCTCTCCTCTGCCCCAACAACAGGCTCCCTCTACTCTGCCCCAACAACAGACTCCCTCTACTCTGCCCCAACAACAGACTCCCTCTACTCTGCCCCAACAACAGGCTCACTCTCCTCTGCCACAACAACAGGTTCCCTCTACTCTGCCCCAACAACAGGCTCCCTCTACTCTGCCCCAACAACAGGCTGACTCTACTCTGCCCCAACAACAGGCTCCCTCTACTCTGCCCCAACAACAGGCACCCTCTACTCTGGCCCAACAACAGGTTCCCTCTACTCTGCCCCAACAACAGGCTGCCTGTACTCTGCCCCAACAACAGGCTCCCTCTTCTCTGCCCCAACAACAGGCTCCCTCTACTCTGCCCCAACAACAGGCTCCCTCTACTCTGCCCCAACAACAGGCTCCCTCTACTCTGCCCCAACAACAGGCTGGCTCTACTCTGCCACAACAACAGGCTCCCTCTACTCTGCCCCAACAACAGGCTCCCTCTACTCTGCCCCAACAACAGGCTGGCTCTACTCTGCTCCAACAACAGACTCCCTCTACTCTGCCCCAACAACAGGCTCCCTCTACTCTGCCCCAACAACAGACTCCCTCTACTCTGCCCCAACAACAGGCTCCCTCTACTCTGCCCTAACATCAGGCTCCCTCTACTCTGCCCCAACAACAGGTTCCTTCTACTCTGCCCTAACATCAGGCTCCCTCTACTCTGCCCCAACAACAGGCTCCCTCTACTCTGCCCCAACAACAGGCTGGCTCCACTCTGCCCCAACAACAGACTCCCTCTACTCTGCCCCAACAACAGGCTCCCTCTACTCTGCCCCAACAACAGACTCCCTCTACTCTGCCCCAACAACAGGCTCCCTCTACTCTGCCCCAACAACAGGCTGGCTCTACTCTGCCCCAACAACAGGCTGGCTCGACTCTGCCGCAACAACGGGCTCCCTCTACTCTGCCCCAACAACAGGCTCCTTCTACTCTGCCCCAACAACAGGTTCCCTCTACTCTGCCCCAACAACAGGCTGGCTGTACTCTGCCCCAACAACAGGCTCCCTCTACTCTGCCCCAACAACAGGCTCCCTCTACTCTGCCCCAACAACAGGCTCCCTCTACTCTGTCCCAACAACAGACTCCCTCTACTCTGCCACAACAACAGATTCCCTCTACTCTGCCCCAACAACAGTCTAATTCTACTCTGCCCCAACAATAGGCTCCCTCTACTCTGCCACAACAACAGGTTCCCTCTACTCTGCCCCAACAACAGTCTCCCTCTACTCAGCCCCATCAACAGGCTCCCTCTACTCTGCCCCAACAACAGGCTCCCTCTACTCTGCCCCAACAACAGGCTCCCTCTACTCTGCCCCAACAACAGACTCCCTCTACTCTGCCCCAACAACAGACTCCCTCTACGCTGCCTCAACTACAGGCTCACTCTCCTCTGCCCCAACAACAGGTTCCCTCGACTCTGCCCCAACAACAGGCTCCCTCTACTCTGCCCCAACAACAGGCTGGCTCTACTCTGCCCCAGCAACAGGCTCCCTCTACTCTGCCCCAACAACAGGCTCCCTCTACTCTGCCCCAACAACAGACTCCCTCTCCTCTGCCCCAACAACAGGCTCCCTCTACTCTGCCCCAACAACAGACTCCCTCTACTCTGCCCCAACAACAGACTCCCTCTACTCTGCCCCAACAACAGGCTCACTCTCCTCTGCCACAACAACAGGTTCCCTCTACTCTGCCCCAACAACAGGCTCCCTCTACTCTGCCCCAACAACAGGCTGACTCTACTCTGCCCCAACAACAGGCTCCCTCTACTCTGCCCCAACAACAGGCACCCTCTACTCTGGCCCAACAACAGGTTCCCTCTACTCTGCCCCAACAACAGGCTGCCTGTACTCTGCCCCAACAACAGGCTCCCTCTTCTCTGCCCCAACAACAGGCTCCCTCTACTCTGCCCCAACAACAGGCTCCCTCTACTCTGCCCCAACAACAGGCTCCCTCTACTCTGCCCCAACAACAGGCTGGCTCTACTCTGCCACAACAACAGGCTCCCTCTACTCTGCCCCAACAACAGGCTCCCTCTACTCTGCCCCAACAACAGGCTGGCTCTACTCTGCTCCAACAACAGACTCCCTCTACTCTGCCCCAACAACAGGCTCCCTCTACTCTGCCCCAACAACAGACTCCCTCTACTCTGCCCCAACAACAGGCTCCCTCTACTCTGCCCTAACATCAGGCTCCCTCTACTCTGCCCCAACAACAGGTTCCTTCTACTCTGCCCTAACATCAGGCTCCCTCTACTCTGCCCCAACAACAGGCTCCCTCTACTCTGCCCCAACAACAGGCTGGCTCCACTCTGCCCCAACAACAGACTCCCTCTACTCTGCCCCAACAACAGGCTCCCTCTACTCTGCCCCAACAACAGACTCCCTCTACTCTGCCCCAACAACAGGCTCCCTCTACTCTGCCCCAACAACAGGCTGGCTCTACTCTGCCCCAACAACAGGCTGGCTCGACTCTGCCGCAACAACGGGCTCCCTCTACTCTGCCCCAACAACAGGCTCCTTCTACTCTGCCCCAACAACAGGTTCCCTCTACTCTGCCCCAACAACAGGCTGGCTGTACTCTGCCCCAACAACAGGCTCCCTCTACTCTGCCCCAACAACAGGCTCCCTCTACTCTGCCCCAACAACAGGCTCCCTCTACTCTGCCCCAACAACAGGCTCCCTCTACACTGCCCCAACAACAGGTTCCCTCTACTCTGCCCTAATATCAGACTCCCTCTACTCTGCCCCAACAACAGGCTCCCTCTACTCTGCCCCAACAACAGGCTCCCTCTACTCTGCCCCAACAACAGACTCCCTCTACTCTGCCCCAACAACAGGCTCCCTCTATTCTGCCCGAACAACAGGCTCCCTCTACTCTGCCCCAACAACAGGCTCCCTCTCCTCTACCCCAACAACAGACTCCCTCTACTCTGCCCCAACAACAGGCTGGCTCTACTCTGCCCCAACAACAGGCTCCCTCTAATCTGCCCCAACAACAGACTCCCTCTACTCTGCCCCAACAGCAGACTCCCTCTACTCTGACCCAACAACAGACTCCCTCTACTCTGCCGCAACAACAGACTCCCTCTACTCTGTCCCAACAACAGGCTCCCTCTAATCTGTCCCAACAACAGGCTCCCTCTACTCTGCCCCAACAACAGGCTCCCTCTACTCTGTCCCAACAACAGGCTCCCTCTACTCTGTCCCAACAACAGACTCCCTCTACTCTGCCACAACAACAGGTTCCCTCTACTCTGCCCCAACAACAGTCTCCCTCTACTCTGCCCCAACAATAGGCTCCCTCTACTCTGCCACAACAACAGGTTCCCTCTACTCTGCCCCAACAACAGTCTCCCTCTACTCAGCCCCAACAACAGGCTCCCTCTACTGTGCCCCAACAACAGGCTCCCTCTACTCTGCCCCAACAACAGGCTACCTCTACTCTGCCCCAACAACAGGCTCCCTCTACTCTGCCCCAACAACAGGCTGGCTCTGCTCTGCCCCAACAACAGGCTCCCTCTACTCTGCCCCAACAACAGGCTCCCTCTACTCTGCCCCAACAACAGGCTCCCTCTAATCTCCCCCAACAACAGGCGCCCTCTACTCTGCCCCAACAACAGACTCCCTCTCCTCTGCCCCAACAACAGTCTCCCTCTACTCTGCCCCAACAACAGACTCCCTCTACTCTGCCCCAACAACAGACTCCCTCTACTCTGCCCCAACAACAGGCTCACTCTACTCTGCCCCAACAACAGGTTCCCTCTACTCTGCCCCAACAACAGGCTCCCTCTACTCTGCCCCAACAACAGGCTGGCTCTACTCTGCCCCAACAACAGGCTCCCTCTACTCTGCCCCAACAACAGGCACCCTCTACTCTGCCCCAACAACAGGTTGCCTGTACTCTGCCCCAACAACAGGGTCCCTCTTCTCTGCCCCAACAACAGGCTCCCTCTACTCTGCCCCAACAACAGGCTCCCTCTACTCTGCCCCAACAACAGGCTCCCTCTACTCTGCCCCAACAACAGGCCGGCTCTACACTGCCCCAACAACAGGCTCCCTCTACTCTGCCCCAACAACAGGCTCCCTCTACTCTGCCCCAACAACAGGCTGGCTCTACTCTGCCCCAACAACAGACTCCCTCTACTCTGCCCCAACAACAGGCTCCCTCTGCTCTGCCCCAACAACAGACTCCCTCTATTCTGCCCCAACAACAGGCTCCCTCTACTCTGCCCTAACATCAGGCTCCCTCTACTCTGCCCCAACAACAGGTTCCTTCAACTCTGCCCGAACATCAGGCTCCCTCTACGCTGCCCCAACAACAGGCTCCCTCTACTCTGCCCCAACAACAGGCTGGCTCTACTCTGCCCCAACAACAGACTCCCTCTACTCTGCCCCAACAACAGGCTCCCTCTACTCTGCCCCAACAACAGACTCCCTCTACTCTGCCCCAACAACAGGCTCCCTCTACTCAGCCCCAACAACAGGCTGGCTCTACTCTGCCCCAACAACAGGCTGGCTCTACTCTGCCGCAACAACAGACTCCCTCTACTCTGCCCCAACAACAGGCTCCTTCTACTCTGCCCCAACAACAGGTTCCCTCTACTCTGCCCCAACAACAGGCTGGCTGTACTCTGCCCCAACAACAGGCTCCCTCTACTCAGCCCCAACAACAGGCTCCCTCTATTCTGCCCCAACAACAGGCTCCCTCTACTCTGCCCCAACAACAGGCTCCCTCTACTCTGCCCCAACAACAGGCTCCCTCTACTCTGCCCCAACAACAGGCTGGCTCTACACTGCCCCAACAACAGGCTCCCTCTACTCTGCCCCAACAACAGGCTCCCTCTACTCTGCCCCAACAACAGGCTGGCTCTGCTCTGCCCCAACAACAGGCTCCCTCTACTCTGCCCCAACAACAGGCTCCCTCTACTCTGCCCCAACAACAGACTCCCTCTACTCTGCCCCAACAACAGACTCCCTCTACTCTGCCCCAACAACAGGCTCCCTCTACTCTGCCCCAACAACAGACTCCCTCTACTCTGCCCCAACAACAGGCTCCCTCTACTCTGCCTAACATTAGGCTCCCTCTACTCTGCCCCAACAACAGGTTCCTTCTTCTCTGCCCTAACATCAGGCTCCCTCTACTCTGCCCCAACAACAGGCTCCCTCTACTCTGCCCCAACAACAGGCTGGCTCTACTCTGCCCCAACAACAGACTCCCTCTACTCTGCCCCAACAACAGGCTCCCTCTACTCTGCCCCAACAACAGACTCCCTCTACTCTGCCCCAACAACAGGCTCCCTCTACTCTGCCCCAACAACAGGCTGGCTCTACTCTGCCCCAACAACAGGCTGGCTCGACTCTGCCGCAACAACGGGCTCCCTCTACTCTGCCCCAACAACAGGCTCCTTCTACTCTGCCCCAACAACAGGTTCCCTCTACTCTGCCCCAACAACAGGCTGGCTGTACTCTGCCCCAACAACAGGCTCCCTCTACTCTGCCCCAACAACAGGCTCCCTCTACTCTGCCCCAACAACAGGCTCCCTCTACTCTGCCCCAACAACAGGCTCCCTCTACACTGCCCCAACAACAGGTTCCCTCTACTCTGCCCTAACATCAGACTCCCTCTACTCTGCCCCAACAACAGGCTCCCTCTACTCTGCCCCAACAACAGGCTCCCTCTACTCTGCCCCAACAACAGACTCCCTCTACTCTGCCCCAACAACAGGCTCCCTCTATTCTGCCCGAACAACAGGCTCCCTCTACTCTGCCCCAACAACAGGCCCCCTCTACTCTGCCCCAACAACAGGCTCCCTCTCCTCTACCCCAACAACAGACTCCCTCTACTCTGCCCCAACAACAGGCTGGCTCTACTCTGCCCCAACAACAGGCTCCCTCTAATCTGCCCCAACAACAGACTCCCTCTACTCTGCCCCAACAGCAGACTCCCTCTACTCTGACCCAACAACAGACTCCCTCTCCTCTGCCGCAACAACAGACTCCCTCTACTCTGTCCCAACAACAGGCTCCCTCTAATCTGTCCCAACAACAGGCTCCCTCTACTCTGCCCCAACAACAGGCTCCCTCTACTCTGTCCCAACAACAGGCTCCCTCTACTCTGTCCCAACAACAGACTCCCTCTACTCTGCCACAACAACAGGTTCCCTCTACTCTGCCCCAACAACAGTCTCCCTCTACTCTGCCCCAACAATAGGCTCCCTCTACTCTGCCACAACAACAGGTTCCCTCTACTCTGCCCCAACAACAGTCTCCCTCTACTCAGCCCCAACAACAGGCTCCCTCTACTGTGCCCCAACAACAGGCTCCCTCTACTCTGCCCCAACAACAGGCTACCTCTACTCTGCCCCAACAACAGGCTCCCTCTACTCTGCCCCAACAACAGGCTGGCTCTGCTCTGCCCCAACAACAGGCTCCCTCTACTCTGCCCCAACAACAGGCTCCCTCTACTCTGCCCCAACAACAGGCTCCCTCTACTCTCCCCCAACAACAGGCGCCCTCTACTCTGCCCCAACAACAGACTCCCTCTCCTCTGCCCCAACAACAGTCTCCCTCTACTCTGCCCCAACAACAGACTCCCTCTACTCTGCCCCAACAACAGACTCCCTCTACTCTGCCCCAACAACAGGCTCACTCTACTCTGCCCCAACAACAGGTTCCCTCTACTCTGCCCCAACAACAGGCTCCCTCTACTCTGCCCCAACAACAGGCTGGCTCTACTCTGCCCCAACAACAGGCTCCCTCTACTCTGCCCCAACAACAGGCACCCTCTACTCTGCCCCAACAACAGGCTGCCTGTACTCTGCCCCAACAACAGGGTCCCTCTTCTCTGCCCCAACAACAGGCTCCCTCTACTCTGCCCCAACAACAGGCTCCCTCTACTCTGCCCCAACAACAGGCTCCCTCTACTCTGCCCCAACAACAGGCCGGCTCTACACTGCCCCAACAACAGGCTCCCTCTACTCTGCCGCAACAACAGGCTCCCTCTACTCTGCCCCAACAACAGGCTGGCTCTACTCTGCCCCAACAACAGACTCCCTCTACTCTGCCCCAACAACAGGCTCCCTCTGCTCTGCCCCAACAACAGACTCCCTCTATTCTGCCCCAACAACAGGCTCCCTCTACTCTGCCCTAACATCAGGCTCCCTCTACTCTGCCCCAACAACAGGTTCCTTCAACTCTGCCCGAACATCAGGCTCCCTCTACGCTGCCCCAACAACAGGCTCCCTCTACTCTGCCCCAACAACAGGCTGGCTCTACTCTGCCCCAACAACAGACTCCCTCTACTCTGCCCCAACAACAGGCTCCCTCTACTCTGCCCCAACAACAGACTCCCTCTACTCTGCCCCAACACAGGCTCCCTCTACTCAGCCCCAACAACAGGCTGGCTCTACTCTGCCCCAACAACAGGCTGGCTCTACTCTGCCGCAACAACAGACTCCCTCTACTCTGCCCCAACAACAGGCTCCTTCTACTCTGCCCCAACAACAGGTTCCCTCTACTCTGCCCCAACAACAGACTCCCTCTACTCTGCCCCAACAACAGGCTCCCTCTACTCAGCCCCAACAACAGGCTCCCTCTATTCTGCCCCAACAACAGGCTCCCTCTACTCTGCCCCAACAACAGGCTCCCTCTACTCTGCCCCAACAACAGGCTCCCTCTACTCTGCCCCAACAACAGGCTGGCTCTACACTGCCCCAACAACAGGCTCCCTCTACTCTGCCCCAACAACAGGCTCCCTCTACTCTGCCCCAACAACAGGCTGGCTCTGCTCTGCCCCAACAACAGACTCCCTCTACTCTGCCCCAACAACAGACTCCCTCTACTCTGCCCCAACAACAGGCTCCCTCTACTCTGCCCCAACAACAGACTCCCTCTACTCTGCCCCAACAACAGGCTCCCTCTACTCTGCCTAAAATTAGGCTCCCTCTACTCTGCCCCAACAACAGGTTCCTTCTTCTCTGCCCTAACATCAGGCTCCCTCTACTCTGCCCCAACAACAGGCTCCCTCTACTCTGCCCCAACAACAGGCTGGCTCTACTCTGCCCCAACAACAGACTCCCTCTACTCTGCCCCAAAAACAGGCTCCCTCTACTCTGCCCCAACAACAGGCTCCCTCTACTCTGCCCCAACAACAGGCTCCATCTACTCTGCCCCAACAACAGGCTGGCTCTACTCTGCCCCAACAACAGGCTGGCTCTACTCTGCCGCAACAACAGGCTCCCTCTTCTCTGCCCCAACAACAGGCTCCTTCTACTCTGCCCCAACAACAGGTTGCCTCTAATCTGCCCCAACAACAGGCTGGCTGTACTCTGCCCCAACAACAGGCTCCCTCTACTCTGCCCCAACAACAGGCTCCCTCTACTCTGCCCCAACAACAGGCTCCCTCTACTCTGCCCCAACAACAGGCTCCCTCTACTCTGCCCCAACAACAGGCTGGCTCTACTCTGCCCCAACAACAGGCTCCCTCTACTCTGCGCCAACAATAGGTTCCCTCTACTCTGCCCTAACATCAGACTCCCTCTACTCTGCCCCAACAACAGGCTCCCTCTACTCTGCCCCAACAACAGGCTCCCTCTACTCTGCCCCAACAACAGACTCCCTCTACTCTGCCCCAACAACAGGCTCCCTCTATTCTGCCCCAACAACAGGCTCCCTCTACTCTGCCCCAACAACAGGCTCCCTCTACTCTGCCCCAACAACAGGCTCCCTCTAATCTGCCCCAACAACAGACTCCCTCTACTCTGCCCCAACAACAGACTCCCTCTACTCTGCCCCAACAACAGGCTCCCTCTATTCTGCCCCAACAACAGGCTCCCTCTACTCTGCCCCAACAACAGGCTCCCTCTACTCTGCCCCAACAACAGGCTCCCTCTACTCTGCCCCAACAACAGACTCCCTCTACTCTGCCCCAACAACAGGCTGGCTCTACTCTGCCCCAACAACAGGCTCCCTCTAATCTGCCCCAACAACAGACTCCCTCTACTCTGCCCCAACAACAGACTCCCTCTACTCTGACCCAACAACAGACTCCCTCTACTCTGCCGCAACAACAGACTCCCTCTACTCTGTCCCAACAACAGGCTCCCTCTAATCTGTCCCAACAACAGGCTCCCTCTACTCTGCCCCAACAACAGGCTCCCTCTACTCTGTCCCAACAACAGGCTCCCTCTACTCTGTCCCAACAACAGACTCCCTCTACTCTGCCACAACAACAGCTTCCCTCTACTCTGCCCCAACAATAGGCTCCCTCTACTCTGCCCCAACAATAGGCTCCCTCTACTCTGCCACAACAACAGACTCCCTCTACTCTGCCCCAACAACAGGCTCCCTCTATTCTGCCCGAACAACAGGCTCCCTCTACTCTGCCCCAACAACAGGCTCCCTCTACTCTGCCCCAACAACAGCCTCCCTCTACTCTGCCCCAACAACAGACTCCCTCTACTCTGCCCCAACAACAGGCTCCCTCTATTCTGCCCGAACAACAGGCTCCCTCTACTCTGCCCCAACAACAGGCCCCCTCTACTCTGCCCCAACAACAGGCTCCCTCTCCTCTACCCCAACAACAGACTCCCTCTACTCTGCCCCAACAACAGGCTGGCTCTACTCTGCCCCAACAACAGGCTCCCTCTAATCTGCCCCAACAACAGACTCCCTCTACTCTGCCCCAACAGCAGACTCCCTCTACTCTGACCCAACAACAGACTCCCTCTCCTCTGCCGCAACAACAGACTCCCTCTACTCTGTCCCAACAACAGGCTCCCTCTAATCTGTCCCAACAACAGGCTCCCTCTACTCTGCCCCAACAACAGGCTCCCTCTACTCTGTCCCAACAACAGGCTCCCTCTACTCTGTCCCAACAACAGACTCCCTCTACTCTGCCACAACAACAGGTTCCCTCTACTCTGCCCCAACAACAGTCTCCCTCTACTCTGCCCCAACAATAGGCTCCCTCTACTCTGCCACAACAACAGGTTCCCTCTACTCTGCCCCAACAACAGTCTCCCTCTACTCAGCCCCAACAACAGGCTCCCTCTACTGTGCCCCAACAACAGGCTCCCTCTACTCTGCCCCAACAACAGGCTACCTCTACTCTGCCCCAACAACAGGCTCCCTCTACTCTGCCCCAACAACAGGCTGGCTCTGCTCTGCCCCAACAACAGGCTCCCTCTACTCTGCCCCAACAACAGGCTCCCTCTACTCTGCCCCAACAACAGGCTCCCTCTACTCTCCCCCAACAACAGGCGCCCTCTACTCTGCCCCAACAACAGACTCCCTCTCCTCTGCCCCAACAACAGTCTCCCTCTACTCTGCCCCAACAACAGACTCCCTCTACTCTGCCCCAACAACAGACTCCCTCTACTCTGCCCCAACAACAGGCTCACTCTACTCTGCCCCAACAACAGGTTCCCTCTACTCTGCCCCAACAACAGGCTCCCTCTACTCTGCCCCAACAACAGGCTGGCTCTACTCTGCCCCAACAACAGGCTCCCTCTACTCTGCCCCAACAACAGGCACCCTCTACTCTGCCCCAACAACAGGCTGCCTGTACTCTGCCCCAACAACAGGGTCCCTCTTCTCTGCCCCAACAACAGGCTCCCTCTACTCTGCCCCAACAACAGGCTCCCTCTACTCTGCCCCAACAACAGGCTCCCTCTACTCTGCCCCAACAACAGGCCGGCTCTACACTGCCCCAACAACAGGCTCCCTCTACTCTGCCCCAACAACAGGCTCCCTCTACTCTGCCCCAACAACAGGCTGGCTCTACTCTGCCCCAACAACAGACTCCCTCTACTCTGCCCCAACAACAGGCTCCCTCTGCTCTGCCCCAACAACAGACTCCCTCTATTCTGCCCCAACAACAGGCTCCCTCTACTCTGCCCTAACATCAGGCTCCCTCTACTCTGCCCCAACAACAGGTTCCTTCAACTCTGCCCGAACATCAGGCTCCCTCTACGCTGCCCCAACAACAGGCTCCCTCTACTCTGCCCCAACAACAGGCTGGCTCTACTCTGCCCCAACAACAGACTCCCTCTACTCTGCCCCAACAACAGGCTCCCTCTACTCTGCCCCAACAACAGACTCCCTCTACTCTGCCCCAACAACAGGCTCCCTCTACTCAGCCCCAACAACAGGCTGGCTCTACTCTGCCCCAACAACAGGCTGGCTCTACTCTGCCGCAACAACAGACTCCCTCTACTCTGCCCCAACAACAGGCTCCTTCTACTCTGCCCCAACAACAGGTTCCCTCTACTCTGCCCCAACAACAGGCTCCCTCTACTCTGCCCCAACAACAGGCTCCCTCTACTCAGCCCCAACAACAGGCTCCCTCTATTCTGCCCCAACAACAGGCTCCCTCTACTCTGCCCCAACAACAGGCTCCCTCTACTCTGCCCCAACAACAGGCTCCCTCTACTCTGCCCCAACAACAGGCTGGCTCTACACTGCCCCAACAACAGGCTCCCTCTACTCTGCCCCAACAACAGGCTCCCTCTACTCTGCCCCAACAACAGGCTGGCTCTGCTCTGCCCCAACAACAGACTCCCTCTACTCTGCCCCAACAACAGACTCCCTCTACTCTGCCCCAACAACAGGCTCCCTCTACTCTGCCCCAACAACAGACTCCCTCTACTCTGCCCCAACAACAGGCTCCCTCTACTCTGCCTAAAATTAGGCTCCCTCTACTCTGCCCCAACAACAGGTTCCTTCTTCTCTGCCCTAACATCAGGCTCCCTCTACTCTGCCCCAACAACAGGCTCCCTCTACTCTGCCCCAACAACAGGCTGGCTCTACTCTGCCCCAACAACAGACTCCCTCTACTCTGCCCCAAAAACAGGCTCCCTCTACTCTGCCCCAACAACAGGCTCCCTCTACTCTGCCCCAACAACAGGCTCCATCTACTCTGCCCCAACAACAGGCTGGCTCTACTCTGCCCCAACAACAGGCCTGCTCTACTCTGCCGCAACAACAGGCTCCCTCTTCTCTGCCCCAACAACAGGCTCCTTCTACTCTGCCCCAACAACAGGTTGCCTCTAATCTGCCCCAACAACAGGCTGGCTGTACTCTGCCCCAACAACAGGCTCCCTCTACTCTGCCCCAACAACAGGCTCCCTCTACTCTGCCCCAACAACAGGCTCCCTCTACTCTGCCCCAACAACAGGCTCCCTCTACTCTGCCCCAACAACAGGCTGGCTCTACTCTGCCCCAACAACAGGCTCCCTCTACTCTGCGCCAACAATAGGTTCCCTCTACTCTGCCCTAACATCAGACTCCCTCTACTCTGCCCCAACAACAGGCTCCCTCTACTCTGCCCCAACAACAGGCTCCCTCTACTCTGCCCCAACAACAGACTCCCTCTACTCTGCCCCAACAACAGGCTCCCTCTATTCTGCCCCAACAACAGGCTCCCTCTACTCTGCCCCAACAACAGGCTCCCTCTACTCTGCCCCAACAACAGGCTCCCTCTAATCTGCCCCAACAACAGACTCCCTCTACTCTGCCCCAACAACAGACTCCCTCTACTCTGCCCCAACAACAGGCTCCCTCTATTCTGCCCCAACAACAGGCTCCCTCTACTCTGCCCCAACAACAGGCTCCCTCTACTCTGCCCCAACAACAGGCTCCCTCTACTCTGCCCCAACAACAGACTCCCTCTACTCTGCCCCAACAACAGGCTGGCTCTACTCTGCCCCAACAACAGGCTCCCTCTAATCTGCCCCAACAACAGACTCCCTCTACTCTGCCCCAACAACAGACTCCCTCTACTCTGACCCAACAACAGACTCCCTCTACTCTGCCGCAACAACAGACTCCCTCTACTCTGTCCCAACAACAGGCTCCCTCTAATCTGTCCCAACAACAGGCTCCCTCTACTCTGCCCCAACAACAGGCTCCCTCTACTCTGTCCCAACAACAGGCTCCCTCTACTCTGTCCCAACAACAGACTCCCTCTACTCTGCCACAACAACAGCTTCCCTCTACTCTGCCCCAACAACAGGCTCCCTCTACTCTGCCCCAACAATAGGCTCCCTCTACTCTGCCACAACAACAGGTTCCCTCTACTCTGCCCCAACAACAGTCTCCCTCTACTCAGCCCCAACAACAGGCTCCCTCTACTCTGACCCAACAACAGACTCCCTCTACTCTGCCGCAACAACAGACTCCCTCTACTCTGTCCCAACAACAGGCTCCCTCTAATCTGTCCCAACAACAGGCTCCCTCTACTCTGCCCCAACAACAGGCTCCCTCTACTCTGCCCCAACAACAGGTTCCCTCTACTCCGCCCTAACATCAGACTCCCTCTACTCTGCCCCAACAACAGGCTCCCTCTACTCTGCCCCAACAACAGGCTCCCTCTACTCTGCCCCAACAACAGACTCCCTCTACTCTGCCCCAACAACAGACTCCCTCTACTCTGCCCCAACAACAGGCTCCCTCTATTCTGCCCCAACAACAGGCTCCCTCTAATCTGCCCCAACAACAGGCTCCCTCTACTCTGCCCCAACAACAGGCTCCCTCTACTCTGCCCCAACAACAGACTCCCTCTACTCTGCCCCAACAACAGGCTGGCTCTACTCTGCCTCAACAACAGGCTCCCTCTAATCTGCCCCAAGAACAGACTCCCTCTACTCTGCCCCAACAACAGACTCCCTCTACTCTGACCCAACAACAGACACCCTCTACTCTGCCGCAACAACAGACTCCCTCTACTCTGTCCCAACAACAGGCTCCCTCTAATCTGTCCCAACAACAGGCTCCCTCTACTCTGCCCCAACAACAGGCTCCCTCTATTCTGCCCCAACAACAGTCTCCCTCTACTCTGCCCCAACAACAGGCTCCCTCTACTCTGCCCAAACAACAGGCTCCCTCTTCTCTGCCCCAACACCAGGCTCCCTCTACTCTGCCCCAACAACAGGCTCCCTCTACTCTGCCCCAACAACAGGCTGGCTCTACTCTGCCCCAACAACAGGCTCCCTCTACTCTGCCCCAACAACAGGCACCCTCTACTCTGCCCCAACAACAGCTTCCCTCTACTCTGCCCCAACAACAGGCTGCCTGTACTCTGCCCCAACAACAGGCTCCCTCTTCTCTGCCCCAACAACAGGCTCCCTCTACTCTGCCCCAACAACAGGCTCCCTCTACTCTGCCCCAACAACAGGCTCCCTCTACTCTGCCCCAACAACAGGCTGGCTCTACTCTGCCCCAACAACAGGTTCCCTCTACTCTGCCCCAACAACAGGCTGCCTGTACTCTGCCCCAACAACAGGCTCCCTCTTCTCTGCCCCAACAACAGGCTCCCTCTACTCTGCCCCAACAACAGGCTCCCTCTACTCTGCCCCAACAACAGGCTCCCTCTTCTCTGCCCCAACAACAGGCTCCCTCTACTCTGCCCCAACAACAGGTTCCCTCTACTCTGCCCCAACAACAGGCTGCCTGTACTCTGCCCCAACAACAGGCTCCCTCTTCTCTGCCCCAACAACAGGCTCCCTCTACTCTGTCCCAACAACAGGCTCCCTCTACTCTGTCCCAACAACAGACTCCCTCTACTCTGCCACAACAACAGCTTCCCTCTACTCTGCCCCAACAACAGTCTCCCTCTACTCTGCCCCAACAATAGGCTCCCTCTACTCTGCCACAACAACAGGTTCCCTCTACTCTGCCCCAACAACAGTCTCCCTCTACTCAGCCCCAACAACAGGCTCCCTCTACTCTGACCCAACAACAGACTCCCTCTACTCTGCCGCAACAACAGACTCCCTCTACTCTGTCCCAACAACAGGCTCCCTCTACTCTGCCCCAACAACAGGCTCCCTCTACTCTGCCCCAACAACAGGTTCCCTCTACTCTGCCCTAACATCAGACTCCCTCTACTCTGCCCCAACAACAGGCTCCCTCTACTCTGCCCCAACAAGAGGCTCCCTCTACTCTGCCCCAACAACAGACTCCCTCTACTCTGCCCCAACAACAGGCTCCCTCTATTCTGCCCCAACAACAGGCTCCCTCTACTCTGCCCCAACAACAGGCTCCCTCTACTCTGCCCCAACAACAGGCTCCCTCTACTCTGCCCCAACAACAGACTCCCTCTACTCTGCCCCAACAACAGGCTGGCTCTACTCTGCCCCAACAACAGGCTCCCCCTAATCTGCCCCAAGAACAGACTCCCTCTACTCTGCCCCAACAACAGACTCCCTCTACTCTGACCCAACAACGGACTCCCTCTACACTGCCGGAACAACAGACTCCCTCTACTCTGTCCCAACAACAGGCTCCCTCTAATCTGTCCCAACAACAGGCTCCCTCTACTCTGCCCCAACAACAGGCTCCCTCTACTCTGTCCCAACAACAGGCTCCCTCTACTCTGTCCCAACAACAGACTCCCTCTACTCTGCCACAACAACAGCTTCCCTCTACTCTGCCCCAACAACAGTCTCCCTCTACTCTGCCCCAACAATAGGCTCCCTCTACTCTGCCACAACAACAGGTTCCCTCTACTCTGCCCCAACAACAGTCTCCCTCTACTCAGCCCCAACAACAGGCTCCCTCTACTCTGCCCCAACAACAGGCTCCCTCTACTCTGCCCCAACAACAGGCTCCCTCTACTCTGCCCCAACAACAGGCTCCCTCTACTCTGCCCCAACAACAGGCTGGCTCTGCTCTTCCCCAACAACAGGCTCCCTCTACTCTGCCCCAACAACAGGCTCCCTCTACTCTGCCCCAACAACAGGCTCCCTCTACTCTGCCCCAACAACAGGCTCCCTCTACTCTGCCGCAACAACAGGCTCCCTCTCCTCTGCCCCAACAACAGGCTCCCTCTACTCTGCCCCAACAACAGACTCCCTCTACTCTGCCCCAACAACAGTCTCCCTCTACTCTGCCCCAACAACAGGCTCACTCTACTCTGCTCCAACAAAAGGTTCCCTCTACTCTGCCCCAACAACAGGCTCCCTCTACTCTGCCCCAACAACAGGCTGGCTCTACTCTGCCCCAACAACAGGCTCCCTCTACTCTGCACCAACAACAGGCACCCTCTACTCTGCCCCAACAACAGGTTCCCTCTACTCTGCCCCAACAACAGGCTGCCTGTACTCTGCCCCAACAACAGGCTCCCTCTTCTCTGCCCCAACAACAGGCTCCCTCTACTCTGCCCCAACAACAGGCTTCCTCTACTCTGCCCCAACAACAGGCTCCCTCTACTCTGCCCCAACAACAGGCTGGCTCTACTCTGCCCCAACAACAGGCTTCCTCTACTCTGCCCCAACAACAGGCTCCCTCTACTCTGCCCCAACAACAGGCTGGCTCTACTCTGCCCCAACAACAGACTCCCTCTACTCTGCCCCAAAAACAGGCTCCCTCTACTCTGCCCCAACAACAGGCTCCCTCTACTCTGCCCCAACAACAGGCTCCATCTACTCTGCCCCAACAACAGGCTGGCTCTACTCTGCCCCAACAACAGGCTGGCTCTACTCTGCCGCAACAACAGGCTCCCTCTCCTCTGCCCCAACAACAGGCTCCTTCTACTCTGCCCCAACAACAGGTTGCCTCTAATCTGCCCCAACAACAGGCTGGCTGTACTCTGCCCCAACAACAGGCTCCCTCTACTCTGCCCCAACAACAGGCTCCCTCTACTCTGCCCCAACAACAGGCTCCCTCTACTCTGCCCCAACAACAGGCTCCCTCTACTCTGCCCCAACAACAGGCTGGCTCTACTCTGCCCCAACAACAGGCTCCCTCTACTCTGCGCCAACAATAGGTTCCCTCTACTCTGCCCTAACATCAGACTCCCTCTACTCTGCCCCAACAACAGGCTCCCTCTACTCTGCCCCAACAACAGGCTCCCTCTACTCTGCCCCAACAACAGACTCCCTCTACTCTGCCCCAACAACAGGCTCCCTCTATTCTGCCCCAACAACAGGCTCCCTCTACTCTGCCCCAACAACAGGCTCCCTCTACTCTGCCCCAACAACAGGCTCCCTCTAATCTGCCCCAACAACAGACTCCCTCTACTCTGCCCCAACAACAGACTCCCTCTACTCTGCCCCAACAACAGGCTCCCTCTATTCTGCCCCAACAACAGGCTCCCTCTACTCTGCCCCAACAACAGGCTCCCTCTACTCTGCCCCAACAACAGGCTCCCTCTACTCTGCCCCAACAACAGACTCCCTCTACTCTGCCCCAACAACAGGCTGGCTCTACTCTGCCCCAACAACAGGCTCCCTCTAATCTGCCCCAACAACAGACTCCCTCTACTCTGCCCCAACAACAGACTCCCTCTACTCTGACCCAACAACAGACTCCCTCTACTCTGCCGCAACAACAGACTCCCTCTACTCTGTCCCAACAACAGGCTCCCTCTAATCTGTCCCAACAACAGGCTCCCTCTACTCTGCCCCAACAACAGGCTCCCTCTACTCTGTCCCAACAACAGGCTCCCTCTACTCTGTCCCAACAACAGACTCCCTCTACTCTGCCACAACAACAGCTTCCCTCTACTCTGCCCCAACAACAGGCTCCCTCTACTCTGCCCCAACAATAGGCTCCCTCTACTCTGCCACAACAACAGGTTCCCTCTACTCTGCCCCAACAACAGTCTCCCTCTACTCAGCCCCAACAACAGGCTCCCTCTACTCTGACCCAACAACAGACTCCCTCTACTCTGCCGCAACAACAGACTCCCTCTACTCTGTCCCAACAACAGGCTCCCTCTAATCTGTCCCAACAACAGGCTCCCTCTACTCTGCCCCAACAACAGGCTCCCTCTACTCTGCCCCAACAACAGGTTCCCTCTACTCCGCCCTAACATCAGACTCCCTCTACTCTGCCCCAACAACAGGCTCCCTCTACTCTGCCCCAACAACAGGCTCCCTCTACTCTGCCCCAACAACAGACTCCCTCTACTCTGCCCCAACAACAGACTCCCTCTACTCTGCCCCAACAACAGGCTCCCTCTATTCTGCCCCAACAACAGGCTCCCTCTACTCTGCCCCAACAACAGGCTCCCTCTACTCTGCCCCAACAACAGGCTCCCTCTACTCTGCCCCAACAACAGACTCCCTCTACTCTGCCCCAACAACAGGCTGGCTCTACTCTGCCTCAACAACAGGCTCCCTCTAATCTGCCCCAAGAACAGACTCCCTCTACTCTGCCCCAACAACAGACTCCCTCTACTCTGACCCAACAACAGACACCCTCTACTCTGCCGCAACAACAGACTCCCTCTACTCTGTCCCAACAACAGGCTCCCTCTAATCTGTCCCAACAACAGGCTCCCTCTACTCTGCCCCAACAACAGGCTCCCTCTATTCTGCCCCAACAACAGTCTCCCTCTACTCTGCCCCAACAACAGGCTCCCTCTACTCTGCCCAAACAACAGGCTCCCTCTTCTCTGCCCCAACACCAGGCTCCCTCTACTCTGCCCCAACAACAGGCTCCCTCTACTCTGCCCCAACAACAGGCTGGCTCTACTCTGCCCCAACAACAGGCTCCCTCTACTCTGCCCCAACAACAGGCACCCTCTACTCTGCCCCAACAACAGCTTCCCTCTACTCTGCCCCAACAACAGGCTGCCTGTACTCTGCCCCAACAACAGGCTCCCTCTTCTCTGCCCCAACAACAGGCTCCCTCTACTCTGCCCCAACAACAGGCTCCCTCTACTCTGCCCCAACAACAGGCTCCCTCTACTCTGCCCCAACAACAGGCTGGCTCTACTCTGCCCCAACAACAGGTTCCCTCTACTCTGCCCCAACAACAGGCTGCCTGTACTCTGCCCCAACAACAGGCTCCCTCTTCTCTGCCCCAACAACAGGCTCCCTCTACTCTGCCCCAACAACAGGCTCCCTCTACTCTGCCCCAACAACAGGCTCCCTCTTCTCTGCCCCAACAACAGGCTCCCTCTACTCTGCCCCAACAACAGGTTCCCTCTACTCTGCCCCAACAACAGGCTGCCTGTACTCTGCCCCAACAACAGGCTCCCTCTTCTCTGCCCCAACAACAGGCTCCCTCTACTCTGTCCCAACAACAGGCTCCCTCTACTCTGTCCCAACAACAGACTCCCTCTACTCTGCCACAACAACAGCTTCCCTCTACTCTGCCCCAACAACAGTCTCCCTCTACTCTGCCCCAACAATAGGCTCCCTCTACTCTGCCACAACAACAGGTTCCCTCTACTCTGCCCCAACAACAGTCTCCCTCTACTCAGCCCCAACAACAGGCTCCCTCTACTCTGACCCAACAACAGACTCCCTCTACTCTGCCGCAACAACAGACTCCCTCTACTCTGTCCCAACAACAGGCTCCCTCTACTCTGCCCCAACAACAGGCTCCCTCTACTCTGCCCCAACAACAGGTTCCCTCTACTCTGCCCTAACATCAGACTCCCTCTACTCTGCCCCAACAACAGGCTCCCTCTACTCTGCCCCAACAAGAGGCTCCCTCTACTCTGCCCCAACAACAGACTCCCTCTACTCTGCCCCAACAACAGGCTCCCTCTATTCTGCCCCAACAACAGGCTCCCTCTACTCTGCCCCAACAACAGGCTCCCTCTACTCTGCCCCAACAACAGGCTCCCTCTACTCTGCCCCAACAACAGACTCCCTCTACTCTGCCCCAACAACAGGCTGGCTCTACTCTGCCCCAACAACAGGCTCCCCCTAATCTGCCCCAAGAACAGACTCCCTCTACTCTGCCCCAACAACAGACTCCCTCTACTCTGACCCAACAACGGACTCCCTCTACACTGCCGGAACAACAGACTCCCTCTACTCTGTCCCAACAACAGGCTCCCTCTAATCTGTCCCAACAACAGGCTCCCTCTACTCTGCCCCAACAACAGGCTCCCTCTACTCTGTCCCAACAACAGGCTCCCTCTACTCTGTCCCAACAACAGACTCCCTCTACTCTGCCACAACAACAGCTTCCCTCTACTCTGCCCCAACAACAGTCTCCCTCTACTCTGCCCCAACAATAGGCTCCCTCTACTCTGCCACAACAACAGGTTCCCTCTACTCTGCCCCAACAACAGTCTCCCTCTACTCAGCCCCAACAACAGGCTCCCTCTACTCTGCCCCAACAACAGGCTCCCTCTACTCTGCCCCAACAACAGGCTCCCTCTACTCTGCCCCAACAACAGGCTCCCTCTACTCTGCCCCAACAACAGGCTGGCTCTGCTCTTCCCCAACAACAGGCTCCCTCTACTCTGCCCCAACAACAGGCTCCCTCTACTCTGCCCCAACAACAGGCTCCCTCTACTCTGCCCCAACAACAGGCTCCCTCTACTCTGCCGCAACAACAGGCTCCCTCTCCTCTGCCCCAACAACAGGCTCCCTCTACTCTGCCCCAACAACAGACTCCCTCTACTCTGCCCCAACAACAGTCTCCCTCTACTCT
Organism: Somniosus microcephalus; assembly: GCF_052327205.1. NCBI lineage: Eukaryota > Metazoa > Chordata > Chondrichthyes > Squaliformes > Somniosidae > Somniosus > Somniosus microcephalus. Next base: position 332,110,316 of record NC_140987.1, on the reverse strand, counting down.
GCCCCAACAACAGGCTCACTCTACTCTGCTCCAACAAAAGGTTCCCTCTACTCTGCCCCAACAACAGGCTCCCTCTACTCTGCCCCAACAACAGGCTGGCTCTACTCTGCCCCAACAACAGGCTCCCTCTACTCTGCACCAACAACAGGCACCCTCTACTCTGCCCCAACAACAGGTTCCCTCTACTCTGCCCCAACAACAGGCTGCCTGTACTCTGCCCCAACAACAGGCTCCCTCTTCTCTGCCCCAACAACAGGCTCCCTCTACTCTGCCCCAACAACAGGCTTCCTCTACTCTGCCCCAACAACAGGCTCCCTCTACTCTGCCCCAACAACAGGCTGGCTCTACTCTGCCCCAACAACAGGCTTCCTCTACTCTGCCCCAACAACAGGCTCCCTCTACTCTGCCCCAACAACAGGCTGGCTCTACTCTGCCCCAACAACAGACTCCCTCTACTCTGCCCCAAAAACAGGCTCCCTCTACTCTGCCCCAACAACAGGCTCCCTCTACTCTGCCCCAACAACAGGCTCCATCTACTCTGCCCCAACAACAGGCTGGCTCTACTCTGCCCCAACAACAGGCTGGCTCTACTCTGCCGCAACAACAGGCTCCCTCTCCTCTGCCCCAACAACAGGCTCCTTCTACTCTGCCCCAACAACAGGTTGCCTCTAATCTGCCCCAACAACAGGCTGGCTGTACTCTGCCCCAACAACAGGCTCCCTCTACTCTGCCCCAACAACAGGCTCCCTCTACTCTGCCCCAACAACAGGCTCCCTCTACTCTGCCCCAACAACAGGCTCCCTCTACTCTGCCCCAACAACAGGCTGGCTCTACTCTGCCCCAACAACAGGCTCCCTCTACTCTGCGCCAACAATAGGTTCCCTCTACTCTGCCCTAACATCAGACTCCCTCTACTCTGCCCCAACAACAGGCTCCCTCTACTCTGCCCCAACAACAGGCTCCCTCTACTCTGCCCCAACAACAGACTCCCTCTACTCTGCCCCAACAACAGGCTCCCTCTATTCTGCCCCAACAACAGGCTCCCTCTACTCTGCCCCAACAACAGGCTCCCTCTACTCTGCCCCAACAACAGGCTCCCTCTAATCTGCCCCAACAACAGACTCCCTCTACTCTGCCCCAACAACAGACTCCCTCTACTCTGCCCCAACAACAGGCTCCCTCTATTCTGCCCCAACAACAGGCTCCCTCTACTCTGCCCCAACAACAGGCTCCCTCTACTCTGCCCCAACAACAGGCTCCCTCTACTCTGCCCCAACAACAGACTCCCTCTACTCTGCCCCAACAACAGGCTGGCTCTACTCTGCCCCAACAACAGGCTCCCTCTAATCTGCCCCAACAACAGACTCCCTCTACTCTGCCCCAACAACAGACTCCCTCTACTCTGACCCAACAACAGACTCCCTCTACTCTGCCGCAACAACAGACTCCCTCTACTCTGTCCCAACAACAGGCTCCCTCTAATCTGTCCCAACAACAGGCTCCCTCTACTCTGCCCCAACAACAGGCTCCCTCTACTCTGTCCCAACAACAGGCTCCCTCTACTCTGTCCCAACAACAGACTCCCTCTACTCTGCCACAACAACAGCTTCCCTCTACTCTGCCCCAACAACAGGCTCCCTCTACTCTGCCCCAACAATAGGCTCCCTCTACTCTGCCACAACAACAGGTTCCCTCTACTCTGCCCCAACAACAGTCTCCCTCTACTCAGCCCCAACAACAGGCTCCCTCTACTCTGACCCAACAACAGACTCCCTCTACTCTGCCGCAACAACAGACTCCCTCTACTCTGTCCCAACAACAGGCTCCCTCTAATCTGTCCCAACAACAGGCTCCCTCTACTCTGCCCCAACAACAGGCTCCCTCTACTCTGCCCCAACAACAGGTTCCCTCTACTCCGCCCTAACATCAGACTCCCTCTACTCTGCCCCAACAACAGGCTCCCTCTACTCTGCCCCAACAACAGGCTCCCTCTACTCTGCCCCAACAACAGACTCCCTCTACTCTGCCCCAACAACAGACTCCCTCTACTCTGCCCCAACAACAGGCTCCCTCTATTCTGCCCCAACAACAGGCTCCCTCTACTCTGCCCCAACAACAGGCTCCCTCTACTCTGCCCCAACAACAGGCTCCCTCTACTCTGCCCCAACAACAGACTCCCTCTACTCTGCCCCAACAACAGGCTGGCTCTACTCTGCCTCAACAACAGGCTCCCTCTAATCTGCCCCAAGAACAGACTCCCTCTACTCTGCCCCAACAACAGACTCCCTCTACTCTGACCCAACAACAGACACCCTCTACTCTGCCGCAACAACAGACTCCCTCTACTCTGTCCCAACAACAGGCTCCCTCTAATCTGTCCCAACAACAGGCTCCCTCTACTCTGCCCCAACAACAGGCTCCCTCTATTCTGCCCCAACAACAGTCTCCCTCTACTCTGCCCCAACAACAGGCTCCCTCTACTCTGCCCAAACAACAGGCTCCCTCTTCTCTGCCCCAACACCAGGCTCCCTCTACTCTGCCCCAACAACAGGCTCCCTCTACTCTGCCCCAACAACAGGCTGGCTCTACTCTGCCCCAACAACAGGCTCCCTCTACTCTGCCCCAACAACAGGCACCCTCTACTCTGCCCCAACAACAGCTTCCCTCTACTCTGCCCCAACAACAGGCTGCCTGTACTCTGCCCCAACAACAGGCTCCCTCTTCTCTGCCCCAACAACAGGCTCCCTCTACTCTGCCCCAACAACAGGCTCCCTCTACTCTGCCCCAACAACAGGCTCCCTCTACTCTGCCCCAACAACAGGCTGGCTCTACTCTGCCCCAACAACAGGTTCCCTCTACTCTGCCCCAACAACAGGCTGCCTGTACTCTGCCCCAACAACAGGCTCCCTCTTCTCTGCCCCAACAACAGGCTCCCTCTACTCTGCCCCAACAACAGGCTCCCTCTACTCTGCCCCAACAACAGGCTCCCTCTTCTCTGCCCCAACAACAGGCTCCCTCTACTCTGCCCCAACAACAGGTTCCCTCTACTCTGCCCCAACAACAGGCTGCCTGTACTCTGCCCCAACAACAGGCTCCCTCTTCTCTGCCCCAACAACAGGCTCCCTCTACTCTGTCCCAACAACAGGCTCCCTCTACTCTGTCCCAACAACAGACTCCCTCTACTCTGCCACAACAACAGCTTCCCTCTACTCTGCCCCAACAACAGTCTCCCTCTACTCTGCCCCAACAATAGGCTCCCTCTACTCTGCCACAACAACAGGTTCCCTCTACTCTGCCCCAACAACAGTCTCCCTCTACTCAGCCCCAACAACAGGCTCCCTCTACTCTGACCCAACAACAGACTCCCTCTACTCTGCCGCAACAACAGACTCCCTCTACTCTGTCCCAACAACAGGCTCCCTCTACTCTGCCCCAACAACAGGCTCCCTCTACTCTGCCCCAACAACAGGTTCCCTCTACTCTGCCCTAACATCAGACTCCCTCTACTCTGCCCCAACAACAGGCTCCCTCTACTCTGCCCCAACAAGAGGCTCCCTCTACTCTGCCCCAACAACAGACTCCCTCTACTCTGCCCCAACAACAGGCTCCCTCTATTCTGCCCCAACAACAGGCTCCCTCTACTCTGCCCCAACAACAGGCTCCCTCTACTCTGCCCCAACAACAGGCTCCCTCTACTCTGCCCCAACAACAGACTCCCTCTACTCTGCCCCAACAACAGGCTGGCTCTACTCTGCCCCAACAACAGGCTCCCCCTAATCTGCCCCAAGAACAGACTCCCTCTACTCTGCCCCAACAACAGACTCCCTCTACTCTGACCCAACAACGGACTCCCTCTACACTGCCGGAACAACAGACTCCCTCTACTCTGTCCCAACAACAGGCTCCCTCTAATCTGTCCCAACAACAGGCTCCCTCTACTCTGCCCCAACAACAGGCTCCCTCTACTCTGTCCCAACAACAGGCTCCCTCTACTCTGTCCCAACAACAGACTCCCTCTACTCTGCCACAACAACAGCTTCCCTCTACTCTGCCCCAACAACAGTCTCCCTCTACTCTGCCCCAACAATAGGCTCCCTCTACTCTGCCACAACAACAGGTTCCCTCTACTCTGCCCCAACAACAGTCTCCCTCTACTCAGCCCCAACAACAGGCTCCCTCTACTCTGCCCCAACAACAGGCTCCCTCTACTCTGCCCCAACAACAGGCTCCCTCTACTCTGCCCCAACAACAGGCTCCCTCTACTCTGCCCCAACAACAGGCTGGCTCTGCTCTTCCCCAACAACAGGCTCCCTCTACTCTGCCCCAACAACAGGCTCCCTCTACTCTGCCCCAACAACAGGCTCCCTCTACTCTGCCCCAACAACAGGCTCCCTCTACTCTGCCGCAACAACAGGCTCCCTCTCCTCTGCCCCAACAACAGGCTCCCTCTACTCTGCCCCAACAACAGACTCCCTCTACTCTGCCCCAACAACAGTCTCCCTCTACTCTGCCCCAACAACAGGCTCACTCTACTCTGCTCCAACAAAAGGTTCCCTCTACTCTGCCCCAACAACAGGCTCCCTCTACTCTGCCCCAACAACAGGCTGGCTCTACTCTGCCCCAACAACAGGCTCCCTCTACTCTGCACCAACAACAGGCACCCTCTACTCTGCCCCAACAACAGGTTCCCTCTACTCTGCCCCAACAACAGTCTGCCTGTACTCTGCCCCAACAACAGGCTCCCTCTTCTCTGCCCCAACAACAGGCTCCCTCTACTCTGCCCCAACAACAGGCTCCCTCTACTCTGCCCCAACAACAGGCTCCCTCTACTCTGCCCCAACAACAGGCTGGCTCTACTCTGCCCCAACAACAGGCTTCCTCTACTCTGCCCCAACAACAGGCTCCCTCTACTCTGCCCCAACAACAGGCTGGCTCTACTCTGCCCCAACAACAGACTCCCTCTACTCTGCCCCAACAACAGGCTCCCTCTACTCTGCCCCAACAACAGACTCCCTCTACTCTGCCCCAACAACAGGCTCCCTCTACTCTGCCCTAACATCAGGCTCCCTCTACTCTGCCCCAACAACAGGTTCCTTCTACTCTGCCCTGACATCAGGCTCCCTCTACTCTGCCCCAACAACAGGCTCCCTCTACTCTGCCCCAACAACAGGCTGGCTCTACTCTGCCCCAACAACAGAATCCCTCTAATCTGCCCCAACAACAGGCTCCCTCTACTCTGCCCCAACAACAGACTCCCTCTACTCTGCCCCAACAACAGGCTCACTCTACTCTGCCCCAACAACAGGTTCCCTCTACTCTGCCCCAACAACAGGCTCCCTCTACTCTGCCGCAACAACAGGCTGGCTCTACTCTGCCCCAACAACAGGCTCCCTCTATTCTGCCCCAACAACAGGCACCCTCTACTCTTCCCCAACAACAGGTTCCCTCTACTCTGCCCCAACAACAGGCTGCCTGTACTCTGCCGCAACAACAAGCTCCCTCTTCTCTGCCCCAACAACAGGCTCCCTCTACTCTGCCCCAACAACACGCTCCCTCTACTCTGCCCCAACAACAGGCTCCCTCTACTCTGCCCCAACAACAGGCTGGCTCTACTCTGCCCCAACAACAGGCTCCCTCTACTCTGCCCCAACAACAGGCTGGCTCTGCTCTGCCCGAACAACAGACTCCCTCTACTCTGCCCCAACAACAGGCTCCCTCTACTCTGCCCCAACAACAGACTCCCTCTACTCTGCCCCAACAACAGGCTCCCTCTACTCTGCCCTAACATCAGCCTCCCTCTACTCTGCCCCAACAACAGGTTCCTTCTACTCTTCCCTAACATCAGGCTCCCTCTACTCTGCCCCAACAACCGGCTCCCTCTACTCTGCCCCAACAACAGGCTGGCTCTACTCTGCCCCAACAATAGGCTCCCTCTACTCTGCCACAACAACAGGTTCCCTCTACTCTGCCCCAACAACAGTCTCCCTCTACTCAGCCCCAACAACAGGCTCCCTCTACTCTGCCCCAACAACAGGCTCCCTCTACTCTGCCCCAACAACAGGCTCCCTCTACTTTGCCCCAACAACAGGCTCCCTCTACTCTGCCCCAACAACAGGCTGGCTCTGCTCTTCCCCAACAACAGGCTCCCTCTACTCTGCCCCAACAACAGGCTCCCTCTACTCTGCCCCAACAACAGGCTCCCTCTACTCTGCCCCAACAACAGGCTCCCTCTACTCTGCCGCAACAACAGGCTCCCTCTCCTCTGCCCCAACAACAGGCTCCCTCTACTCTGCCCCAACAACAGACTCCCTCTACTCTGCCCCAACAACAGTCTCCCTCTACTCTGCCCCAACAACAGGCTCACTCTACTCTGCTCCAACAACAGGTTCCCTCTACTCTGCCCCAACAACAGGCTCCCTCTACTCTGCCCCAACAACAGGCTGGCTCTACTCTGCCCCAACAACAGGCTTCCTCTACTCTGCACCAACAACAGGCACCCTCTACTCTGCCCCAACAACAGGTTCCCTCTACTCTGCCCCAACAACAGGCTGCCTGTACTCTGCCCCAACAACAGGCTCCCTCTTCTCTGCCCCAACAACAGGCTCCCTCTACTCTGCCCCAACAACAGGCTCCCTCTACTCTGCCCCAACAACAGGCTCCCTCTACTCTGCCCCAACAACAGGCTGGCTCTACTCTGCCCCAACAACAGGCTTCCTCTACTCTGCCCCAACAACAGGCTCCCTCTACTCTGCCCCAACAACAGGCTGGCTCTACTCTGCCCCAACAACAGACTCCCTCTACTCTGCCCCAACAACAGGCTCCCTCTACTCTGCCCCAACAACAGACTCCCTCTACTCTGCCCCAACAACAGGCTCCCTCTACTCTGCCCTAACATCAGGCTCCCTCTACTCTGCCCCAACAACAGGTTCCTTCTACTCTGCCCTGACATCAGGCTCCCTCTACTCTGCCCCAACAACAGGCTCCCTCTACTCTGCCCCAACAACAGGCTGGCTCTACTCTGCCCCAACAACAGACTCCCTCTAATCTGCCCCAACAACAGGCTCCCTCTACTCTGCCCCAACAACAGACTCCCTCTACTCTGCCCCAACAACAGGCTCACTCTACTCTGCCCCAACAACAGGTTCCCTCTACTCTGCCCCAACAACAGGCTCCCTCTACTCTGCCGCAACAACAGGCTGGCTCTACTCTGCCCCAACAACAGGCTCCCTCTACTCTGCCCCAACAACAGGCACCCTCTACTCTTCCCCAACAACAGGTTCCCTCTACTCTGCCCCAACAACAGGCTGCCTGTACTCTGCCGCAACAACAAGCTCCCTCTTCTCTGCCCCAACAACAGGCTCCCTCTACTCTGCCCCAACAACACGCTCCCTCTACTCTGCCCCAACAACAGGCTCCCTCTACTCTGCCCCAACAACAGGCTGGCTCTACTCTGCCCCAACAACAGGCTCCCTCTACTCTGCCCCAACAACAGGCTGGCTCTGCTCTGCCCGAACAACAGACTCCCTCTACTCTGCCCCAACAACAGGCTCCCTCTACTCTGCCCCAACAACAGACTCCCTCTACTCTGCCCCAACAACAGGCTCCCTCTACTCTGCCCTAACATCAGCCTCCCTCTACTCTGCCCCAACAACAGGTTCCTTCTACTCTTCCCTAACATCAGGCTCCCTCTACTCTGCCCCAACAACAGGCTCCCTCTACTCTGCCCCAACAACAGGCTGGCTCTACTCTGCCCCAACAACAGACTCCCTCTACTCTGCCCCAACAACAGGCTCCCTCTACTCTGCCCCAACAACAGACTCCCTCTACTCTGCCCCAACAACAGGCTCCCTCTACTCTGCCCCAACAACAGGCTGGCTCTACTCTGCCCCAACAACAGGCTGGCTCTACTCTGCCGCAACAACAGGCTCCCATCTACTCTGCCCCAACAACAGGCTCCTTCTACTCTGCCCCAACAACAGGTTCCCTCTACTCTGCCCCAACAACAGGCTGGCTGTACTCTGCCCCAACAACAGGCTCCCTCTACTCTGCCCCAACAACAGGCTCCCTCTACTCTGCCCCAACAACAGGCTCCCTCCACTCTGCCCCAACAACAGGCTCCCTCTACTCTGCCCCAACAACAGCTTCCCTCTACTCTGCCCTAACATCAGACTCCCTCTCCTCTGCCCCAACAACAGGCTCCCTCTACTCTGCCCCAACAACAGGCTCCCTCTACTCTGCCCCAACAACAGACTCCCTCTACTCTGCCCCAACAACAGGCTCCCTCTATTCTGCCCCAACAACAGGCTCCCTCTACTCTGCCCCAACAACAGGCTCCCTCTACTCTGCCCCAACAACAGGCTCCCTCTACTCTGCCCCAACAACAGAATCCCTCTACTCTGCCCCAACAACAGGCTGGCTCTACTCTGCCCCAACAACAGGCTCCCTCTAATCTGCCCCAACAACAGACTCCCTCTACTCTGCCCCAACAACAGACTCCCTCTACTCTGACCCAACAACAGACTCCCTCTACTCTGCCGCAACAACAGACTCCCTCTACTCTGTCCCAACAACAGGCTCCCTCTAATCTGTCCCAAAAACAGGCTCCCTCTACTCTGCCCCAACAACAGGCTCCCTCTACTCTGTCCCAACAACAGGCTCCCTCTACTCTGTCCCAACAACAGACTCCCTCTACTCTGCCACAACAACAGGTTCCCTCTACTCTGCCCCAACAACAGTCTCCCTCTACTCTGCCCCAACAATAGGCTCCCTCTACTCTGCCACAACAACAGGTTCCCTCTACTCTGCCCCAACAACAGTCTCCCTCTACTCAGCCCCAACAACAGGCTCCCTCTACTCTGCCCCAACAACAGGCTCCCTCTACTCTGCCCCAACAACAGGCTGGCTCTGCTCTGCCCCAACAACAGACTCCCTCTACTCTGCCTCAACAACAGGCTCCTTCTACTCTGCCCCTACAACAGGTACCCTCTACTCTGCCCCAACAAAATGCTCCCTCTACTCTGCCCCAACAACAGGCTCCCTCTACTCTGCCCCAACAACAGGCTCCCACTACTCTGCCCCAACAACAGGCTCCCTCTACTCTGCCCCAACAACAGACTCCCTCTACTCTGCCCCAACAACAGGCTGGCTCTACTCTGCCCCAACAACAGGCTCCCTCTACTCTGCCCCAACAACATGCTCCCTCTACTCGGCCCCAACAACAGGCTGGCTCTACTGTGCCCCAACAACAGGCTCCCTCTACTCTGCCCCAACAACAGGCTCCCTCTACTCTGCCCCAACAACAGACTCCCTCTACTCTGCCCCAAAAACAGGCTCCCTCTATTCTGCCCCAACAACAGGCTCCCTCTACTCTGCCCCAACAACAGGCTCCCTCTACTCTGCCCCAACAACAGGCTCCCTCTACTCTGCCCCAACAACAGAATCCCTCTACTCTGCCCCAACAACAGGCTGGCTCTACTCTGCCCCAACAACAGGCTCCCTCTAATCTGCCCCAACAACAGACTCCCTCTACTCTGCCCCAACAACAGACTCCCTCTACTCTGACCCAACAACAGACTCCCTCTACTCTGCCGCAACAACAGACTCCCTCTACTCTGTCCCAACAACAGGCTCCCTCTAATCTGTCCCAACAACAGGCTCCCTCGACTCTGCCCCAACAACAGGCTCCCTCTACTCTGTCCCAACAACAGGCTCCCTCTACTCTGTCCCAACAACAGACTCCCTCTACTCTGCCACAACAACAGGTTCCCTCTACTCTGCCCCAACAACAGTCTCCCTCTACTCTGCCCCAACAATAGGCTCCCTCTACTCTGCCACAACAACAGGTTCCCTCTAATCTGCCCCAACAACAGTCTCCCTCTACTCAGCCCCAACAACAGGCTCCCTCTACTCTGCCCCAACAACAGGCTCCCTCTACTCTGCCCCAACAACAGGCTGGCTCTGCTCTGCCCCAACAACAGACTCCCTCTACTCTGCCTCAACAACAGGCTCCTTCTACTCTGCCCCTACAACAGGTACCCTCTACTCTGCCCCAACAAAATGCTCCCTCTACTCTGCCCCAACAACAGGCTCCCTCTACTCTGCCCCAACAACAGGCTCCCTCTACTCTGCCCCAACAACAGGCTCCCTCTACTCTGCCCCAACAACAGACTCCCTCTACTCTGCCCCAACAACAGGCTGGCTCTACTCTGCCCCAACAACAGGCTCCCTCTACTCTGCCCCAACAACATGCTCCCTCTACTCGGCCCCAACAACAGGCTGGCTCTACTGTGCCCCAACAACAGGCTCCCTCTACTCTGCCCCAACAACAGGCTCCCTCTACTCTGCCCCAACAACAGGCTCCCTCTACTCTGCCCCAACAACAGGCTCCCTCTACTCTGCCCCAACAACAGGCTGGCTCTACTCTGCCCCAACAACAGGCTCCCTCTACTCTGCCCCAACAACAGGTTCATTCTACTCTGCCCTAACATCAGGCTCCCTCTACTCTACCCCAACAACAGGCTCCCTCTACTCTGCCCCAACAACAGGCTCCCTCTACTCTGCCCCAACAACAGGCTCCCTCTACTCTGCCCCAACAACAGGCTCCCTCTACTCTGCTCCAACAACAGACTCCCTCTACTCTGCCCCAACAACAGACTCCCTCTACTCTGCCCCAACAACAGGCTCCCTCTACTCTGCCCCAACAACAGGCTCCCTCTACTCTGCCCCAACAACAGGCTCCCTCTACTCTGCCCCAACAACAGGCTCCCTCTACTCTGCCCCAACAACAGACTCCCTCTACTCTGCCCCAACAACAGGCTGGCTCTACTCTGCCCCAACAACAGGCTCCCTCTAATCTGCCCCAAGAACAGACTCCCTCTACTCTGCCCCAACAACAGACTCCCTCTACTCTGACCCAACAACAGACTCCCTCTACTCTGCCGCAACAACAGACTCCCTCTACTCTGTCCCAACAACAGGCTCCCTCTAATCTGTCCCAACAACAGGCTCCCTCTACTCTGCCCCAACAACAGGCTCCCTCTATTCTGCCCCAACAACAGGCTCCCTCTACTCTGCCCCAACAACAGGCTCCCTCTACTCTGCCCCAACAACAGGCTCCCTCTTCTCTGCCCCAACAACAGGCTCCCTCTTCTCTGCCCCAACAATAGGCTCCCTCTACTCTGCCCCAACAACAGGCTGGCTCTACTCTGCCCCAAAAACAGGCTCCCTCTACTCTGCCCCAACAACAGGCACCCTCTACTCTGCCCCAACAACAGCTTCCCTCTACTCTGCCCCAACAACAGGCTGCCTGTACTCTGCCCCAACAACAGGCTCCCTCTTCTCTGCCCCAACAACAGGCTCCCTCTACTCTGCCCCAACAACAGGCTCCCTCTACTCTGCCCCAACAACAGGCTCCCTCTACTCTGCCCCAACAACAGGCTGGCTCTACTCTGCCCCAACAACAGGTTCCCTCTACTCTGCCCCAACAACAGGCTGCCTGTATTCTGCCCCAACAACAGGCTCCCTCTTCTCTGCCCCAACAACAGGCTCCCTCTACTCTGCCCCAACAACAGGCTCCCTCTACTCTGCCCCAACAACAGGCTCCCTCTTCTCTGCCCCAACAACAGGCTCCCTCTACTCTGCCCCAACAACAGGTTCCCTCTACTCTGCCCCAACAACAGGCTGCCTGTACTCTGCCCCAACAACAGGCTCCCTCTTCTCTGCCCCAACAACAGGCTCCCTCTACTCTGTCCCAACAACAGGCTCCCTCTACTCTGTCCCAACAACAGACTCCCTCTACTCTGCCACAACAACAGCTTCCCTCTACTCTGCCCCAACAACAGTCTCCCTCTACTCTGCCCCAACAATAGGCTCCCTCTACTCTGCCACAACAACAGGTTCCCTCTACTCTGCCCCAACAACAGTCTCCCTCTACTCAGCCCCAACAACAGGCTCCCTCTACTCTGACCCAACAACAGACTCCCTCTACTCTGCCGCAACAACAGACTCCCTCTACTCTGTCCCAACAACAGGCTCCCTCTAATCTGTCCCAACAACAGGCTCCCTCTACTCTGCCCCAAAACAGGCTCCCTCTACTCTGCCCCAACAACAGGTTCCCTCTACTCTGCCCTAACATCAGACTCCCTCTGCTCTGCCCCAACAACAGGCTCCCTCTACTCTGCCCCAACAACAGGCTCCCTCTACTCTGCCCCAACAACAGACTCCCTCTACTCTGCCCCAACAACAGGCTCCCTCTATTCTGCCCCAACAACAGGCTCCCTCTACTCTGCCCCAACAACAGGCTCCCTCTACTCTGCCCCAACAACAGGCTCCCTCTACTCTGCCCCAACAACAGACTCCCTCTACTCTGCCCCAAAACAGGCTGGCTCTACTCTGCCCCAACAACAGGCTCCCCCTAATCTGCCCCAAGAACAGACTCCCTCTACTCTGCCCCAACAACAGACTCCCTCTACTCTGACCCAACAACAGACTCCCTCTACACTGCCGGAACAACAGACTCCCTCTACTCTGTCCCAACAACAGGCTCCCTCTAATCTGTCCCAACAACAGGCTCCCTCTACTCTGCCCCAACAACAGGCTCCCTCTACTCTGTCCCAACAACAGGCTCCCTCTACTCTGTCCCAACAACAGACTCCCTCTACTCTGCCACAACAACAGCTTCCCTCTACTCTGCCCCAACAACAGTCTCCCTCTCCTCTGCCCCAACAATAGGCTCCCTCTACTCTGCCACAACAACAGGTTCCCTCTACTCTGCCCCAACAACAGTCTCCCTCTACTCAGCCCCAACAACAGGCTCCCTCTACTCTGCCCCAACAACAGGCTCCCTCTACTCTGCCCCAACAACAGGCTCCCTCTACTCTGCCCCAACAACAGGCTCCCTCTACTCTGCCCCAACAACAGGCTGGCTCTGCTCTTCCCCAACAACAGGCTCCCTCTACTCTGCCCCAACAACAGGCTCCCTCTACTCTGCCCCAACAACAGGCTCCCTCTACACTGCCCCAACAACAGGCTCCCTCTACTCTGCCGCAACAACAGGCTCCCTCTCCTCTGCCCCAACAACAGGCTCCCTCTACTCTGCCCCAACAACAGACTCCCTCTACTCTGCCCCAACAACAGTCTCCCTCTACTCTGCCCCAACAACAGGCTCACTCTACTCTGCTCCAACAACAGGTTCCCTCTACTCTGCCCCAACAACAGGCTCCCTCTACTCTGCCCCAACAACAGGCTGGCTCTACTCTGCCCCAACAACAGGCTCCCTCTACTCTGCCCCAACAACAGGCACCCTCTACCCTGCCCCAACAACAGGTTCCCTCTACTCTGCCCCAACAACAGGCTGCCTGTACTCTGCCCCAACAACAGGCTCCCTCTTCTCTGCCCCAACAACAGGCTCCCTCTACTCTGCCCCAACAACAGGCTCCCTCTACTCTGCCCCAACAACAGGCTCCCTCTACTCTGCCCCAACAACAGGCTGGCTCTACTCTGCCCCAAAAGCAGGCTTCCTCTACTCTGCCCCAACAACAGGCTCCCTCTACTCTGCCCCAACAACAGGCTGGCTCTACTCTGCCCCAACAACAGACTCCCTCTACTCTGCCCCAACATCAGGCTCCCTCTACTCTGCCCCAACAACAGACTCCCTCTACTCTGCCCCAACAACAGGCTCCCTCTACTCTGCCCTAACATCAGGCTCCCTCTACTCTGCCCCAACAACAGGTTCCTTCTACTCTGCCCTGACATCAGGCTCCCTCTACTCTGCCCCAACAACAGGCTCCCTCTACTCTGCCCCAACAACAGGCTGGCTCTACTCTGCCCCAACAACAGACTCCCTCTAATCTGCCCCAACAACAGACTCCCTCTACTCTGCCCCAACAACAGGCTCACTCTACTCTGCCCCAACAACAGGTTCCCTCTACTCTGCCCCAACAACAGGCTCCCTCTACTCTGCCGCAACAACAGGCTGGCTCTACTCTGCCCCAACAACAGGCTCCCTCTACTCTGCCCCAACAACAGGCACCCTCTACTCTGCCCCAACAACAGGTTCCCTCTACTCTGCCCCAACAACAGGCTGCCTGTACTCTGCCGCAACAACAAGCTCCCTCTTCTCTGCCCCAACAACAGGCTCCCTCTACTCTGCCCCAACAACACGCTCCCTCTACTCTGCCCCAACAACAGGCTCCCTCTACTCTGCCCTAACAACAGGCTGGCTCTACTCTGCCCCAACAACAGGCTCCCTGTACTCTGCCCCAGCAACAGGCTCCCTCTACTCTGCCCCAACAACAGGCTGGCTCTGCTCTGCCCGAACAACAGACTCCCTCTATTCTGCCCCAACAACAGGCTCCCTGTACTCTGCCCCAGCAACCGACTCCCTCTACTCTGCCCCAACAACAGGCTCCCTCTACTCTGCCCTAACATCAGCCTCCCTCTACTCTGCCCCAACAACAGGTTCCTTCTACTCTTCCCTAACATCAGGCTCCCTCTACTCTGCCCCAACAACAGGCTCCCTCTACTCTGCCCCAACAACAGGCTGGCTCTACTCTGCCCCAACAACAGACTCCCTCTACTCTGCCCCAACAACAGGCTCCCTCTACTCTGCCCCAACAACAGACTCCCTCTACTCTGCCCCAACAACAGGCTCCCTCTACTCTGCCCCAACAACAGGCTGGCTCTACTCTGCCCCAACAACAGGCTGGCTCTACTCTGCCGCAACAACAGGCTCCCATCTACTCTGCCCCAACAACAGGCTCCTTCTACTCTGCCCCAACAACAGGTTCCCTCTACTCTGCCCCAACAACAGGCTGGCTGTACTCTGCCCCAACAACAGGCTCCCTCTACTCTGCCCCAACAACAGGCTCCCTCTACTCTGCCCCAACAACAGGCTCCCTCCACTCTGCCCCAACAACATGCTCCCTCTACTCTGCCCCAACAACAGGCTGGCTCTACTCTGCCCCAACAACAGGCTCCCTCTACTCTGCCCCAACAACAGCTTCCCTCTACTCTGCCCTAACATC
Source organism: Somniosus microcephalus (assembly GCF_052327205.1). Lineage (NCBI taxonomy): Eukaryota > Metazoa > Chordata > Chondrichthyes > Squaliformes > Somniosidae > Somniosus > Somniosus microcephalus. The sequence continues at coordinate 332,095,293 of NC_140987.1, read as the reverse complement.
AGACTCCCTCTCCTCTGCCCCAACAACAGGCTCACTCTACTCTGCCCCAACAACAGGCTCCCTCTACTCTGCCCCAACAACAGACTCCCTCTACTCTGCCCCAACAACAGGCTCCCTCTATTCTGCCCCAACAACAGGCTCCCTCTACTCTGCCCCAACAACAGGCTCCCTCTACTCTGCCCCAACAACAGGCTCCCTCTACTCTGCCCCAACAACAGACTCCCTCTACTCTGCCCCAACAACAGGCTGGCTCTACTCTGCCCCAACAACAGGCTCCCTCTAATCTGCCCCAACAACAGACTCCCTCTACTCTGCCCCAACAACAGACTCCCTCTACTCTGACCCAACAACAGACTCCCTCTACTCTGCCGCAACAACAGACTCCCTCTACTCTGTCCCAACAACAGGCTCCCTCTAATCTGTCCCAACAACAGGCTCCCTCTACTCTGCCCCAACAACAGGCTCCCTCTACTCTGTCCCAACAACAGGCTCCCTCTACTCTGTCCCAACAACAGACTCCCTCTACTCTGCCACAACAACAGGTTCCCTCTACTCTGCCCCAACAACAGTCTCCCTCTACTCTGCCCCAACAATAGGCTCCCTCTACTCTGCCACAACAACAGGTTCCCTCTACTCTGCCCCAACAACAGTCTCCCTCTACTCAGCCCCAACAACAGGCTCCCTCTACTCTGCCCCAACAACAGGCTCCCTCTACTCTGCCCCAACAACAGGCTCCCTCTACTCTGCCCCAACAACAGGCTGGCTCTACACTGCCCCAACAACAGGCTCCCTCTACTCTGCCCCAACAACAGGCTCCCTCTACTCTGCCCCAACAACAGGCTGGCTCTGCTCTGCCCCAACAACAGACTCCCTCTACTCTGCCTCAACAACAGGCTCCTTCTACTCTGCCCCTACAACAGGTACCCTCTACTCTGCCCCAACAAAATGCTCCCTCTACTGTGCCCCAACAACAGGCTCCCTCTACTCTGCCCCAACAACAGGCTCCCTCTACTCTGCCCCAACAACAGGCTCCCTCTACTGTGCCCCAACAACAGACTCCCTCTACTCTGCCCCAACAACAGGCTGGCTCTACTCTGCCCCAACAACAGGCTCCCTCTACTCTGCCCCAACAACAGGCTCCCTCTACTCTGCCCCAACAACAGGCTGGCTCTACTGTGCCCCAACAACAGGCTCCCTCTACTCTGCCCCAACAACAGGCTCCCTCTACTCTGCCCCAACAACAGGCTCCCTCTACTCTGCCCCAACAACAGGCTCCCTCTACTCTGCCCCAACAACAGGCTGGCTCTACTCTGCCCCAACAACAGGCTCCCTCTACTCTGCCCCAACAACAGTTTCATTCTACTCTGCCCTAACATCAGGCTCCCTCTACTCTACCCCAACAACAGGCTCCCTCTACTCTGCCCCAACAACAGGCTCCCTCTACTCTGCCCCAACAACAGGCTCCCTCTACTCTGCCCCAACAACAGGCTCCCTCTACTCTGCTCCAACAACAGACTCCCTCTACTCTGCCCCAACAACAGACTCCCTCTACTCTGCCCCAACAACAGGCTCCCTCTACTCTGCCCCAACAACAGGCTCCCTTTACTCTGCCCCAACAACAGGCTCCCTCTACTCTGCCCCAAAAACAGGCTGGCTCTACTCTGCCCCAACAACAGGCTCCCTCTACTCTGCCCCAACAACAGGCTCCCTCTACTCTGCCCCAACAACAGGCTGGCTCTGCTATGCCCCAACAACAGACTCCCTCTACTCTGCCTCAACAACAGGCTCCCTCTACTCTGCCCCAACAACAGACTCCCTCTACTCTGCCCCAACAACAGGCTCCCTCTACTCTGCCCCAACAACAGGCTGGCTCTACTCTGCCCCAGCAACAGGCTCCCTCTACTCTGCCCCAACAACAGGCTCCCTCTACTCTGCCCAAACACCAGGCTGGCTCTACTCTGTCCCAACAACAGGCTCCCTCTACTCTGCCCCAAAAACAGGCTCCCTCTACTCTGCCCCAGCAACAGGCTGGCTCTACTCTGCCCCAACAACAGGCTCCCTCTACTCGGCCCCAACAACAGGCTCCCTCTACTCTGCCCCAACAACAGGCTCCCTCTACTCTGCCCCAACAACAGGCTCCCTCTACTCTGCCCCAACAACAGCTCCCTCTAATCCGCCCCGACAACAGACTGGCTCTACTCTGCCCCAACAACAGGTTCCCTCTACTCTGCCCCAACAACAGGCTGGCTGTACTCTGCCCCAACAACAGGCTGGCTCTACTCTGCCCCAACAACAGGCTCCCTCTACTCTGCCCCAACAACAGGCTCCCTCTACTCTGCCCCAACAACAGGCTGTCTCTACTCTGCCCCAACAACAGGCTCCCTCTACTCTGCCCCAACAACAGGTTCCCTCTACTCTGCCCTAACATCAGGATCCCTCTACTCTCCCCCAACAACAGGCTCCCTCTACTCTGCCCCAACAACAGGCTCCCTCTACTCTGCCCCAACACCAAGCTCCCTCTATTCTGCCCCAACAACAGGCTCCCTCTGCTCTGCCCCAACAACAGGCTCCCTCTACTCTGCCCCAACAACAGGCTCCCTCTACTCTGCCCCAACAACAGACTCCCTCTACTCTGCCCCAACAACAGGCTGGCTCTACTCTGCCCCAACAACAGCCTCCCTCTACTCTGCCCCAACAACAGACTCCCTCTACTCTGCCCCAACAAAAGGCTCCCTCTACTCTGCCCCAACAACAGTCTCCCACTACTCTGCCCCAACAACAGGCTCCCTCTACTCTGACCCAACAACAGGCTCCCTCTACTCTGCCCCAACAAAAGGCTCCCTCTACTCTGCCCCAGCAACAGGCTCCCTCTACTCTGCCCCAACAACAGGCTCCCTCTACTCTGCCCCAACAACAGACTCCCTCTTCTCTGCCCCAACAACAGGCTCCCTCTACTCTGCCCCAACAACAGGCTCCCTCTACTCTGCCCCAACAACAGGCTCCCTCTACTCTGCCCCAACAACAGGCTCCCTCTACTCTGCCCCAACAGCAGGCTCCCTCTACTCTGCCCCAACAACAGGCTGGCTCTACTCTGCCCCAACAACAGGCTCCCTCTACTCTGCCCCAACAACAGACTCCCTCTACTCTACCCCAACAACAGACTCCCTCTACTCTGCCCCAACAACAGACTCCCTCTACTCTGTCCCAACAACAGGCTTGCTCTACTCTGTCCCAACAACAGGCTCCCTCTACTCTGCCCCAACAACAGGCTCCCTCTACTCTGCCCCAACAACAGGCTCCCTCTACTCTGCCCCAACAACAGGTTCCCTCTACACTGCCCCAACAACAGGCTCCCTCTACTCTGCCCCAACAACAGGCTGGCTCTACTCTGCCCCAACAACAGGCTCCCTCTACTCTGCCCCAACAACAGGCTCCCTCTACTCTGCCCCAACAACAGGCTGGCTCTGCTCTGCCCCAACAACAGACTCCCTCTACTCTGCCTCAACAACAGGCTCCCTCTACTCTGCCCCAACGACAGGTTCCCTCTACTCTGCCCCAACAACAGGCTCCCTCTACTCTGCCCCAACAACAGGCTCCCTCTACTCTGCCCTAACATCAGGCTCCCTCTACTCTGCCCCAGCAACAGGCTGGCTCTACTCTGCCCCAACAACAGGCTGCCTCTACTCGGCCCCAACAACAGGCTCCCTCTACTCTGCCCCAACAACAGGCTCCCTCTACTCTGCCCCAACAACAGGCTCCCTCTACTCTGCCCCAACAACAGCTCCCTCTAATCCGCCCCAACAACAGGCTGGCTCTACTCTGCCGCAACAACAGGCTCCCTCTCCTCTGCCCCAACAACAGGCTCCCTCTACTCTGCCCCAACAACAGACTCCCTCTACTCTGCCCCAACAACAGTCTCCCTCTACTCTGCCCCAACAACAGGCTCACTCTACTCTGCTCCAACAACAGGTTCCCTCTACTCTGCCCCAACAACAGGCTCCCTCTACTCTGCCCCAACAACAGGCTGGCTCTACTCTGCCCCAACAACAGGCTCCCTCTACTCTGCCCCAACAACAGGCACCCTCTACCCTGCCCCAACAACAGGTTCCCTCTACTCTGCCCCAACAACAGGCTGCCTGTACTCTGCCCCAACAACAGGCTCCCTCTTCTCTGCCCCAACAACAGGCTCCCTCTACTCTGCCCCAACAACAGGCTCCCTCTACTCTGCCCCAACAACAGGCTCCCTCTACTCTGCCCCAACAACAGGCTGGCTCTACTCTGCCCCAACAACAGGCTTCCTCTACTCTGCCCCAACAACAGGCTCCCTCTACTCTGCCCCAACAACAGGCTGGCTCTACTCTGCCCCAACAACAGACTCCCTCTACTCTGCCCCAACATCAGGCTCCCTCTACTCTGCCCCAACAACAGACTCCCTCTACTCTGCCCCAACAACAGGCTCCCTCTACTCTGCCCTAACATCAGGCTCCCTCTACTCTGCCCCAACAACAGGTTCCTTCTACTCTGCCCTGACATCAGGCTCCCTCTACTCTGCCCCAACAACAGGCTCCCTCTACTCTGCCCCAACAACAGGCTGGCTCTACTCTGCCCCAACAACAGACTCCCTCTAATCTGCCCCAACAACAGGCTCCCTCTACTCTGCCCCAACAACAGACTCCCTCTACTCTGCCCCAACAACAGGCTCACTCTACTCTGCCCCAACAACAGGTTCCCTCTACTCTGCCCCAACAACAGGCTCCCTCTACTCTGCCGCAACAACAGGCTGGCTCTACTCTGCCCCAACAACAGGCTCCCTCTACTCTGCCCCAACAACAGGCACCCTCTACTCTGCCCCAACAACAGGTTCCCTCTACTCTGCCCCAACAACAGGCTGCCTGTACTCTGCCGCAACAACAAGCTCCCTCTTCTCTGCCCCAACAACAGGCTCCCTCTACTCTGCCCCAACAACACGCTCCCTCTACTCTGCCCCAACAACAGGCTCCCTCTACTCTGCCCTAACAACAGGCTGGCTCTACTCTGCCCCAACAACAGGCTCCCTGTACTCTGCCCCAGCAACAGGCTCCCTCTACTCTGCCCCAACAACAGGCTGGCTCTGCTCTGCCCGAACAACAGACTCCCTCTATTCTGCCCCAACAACAGGCTCCCTGTACTCTGCCCCAGCAACCGACTCCCTCTACTCTGCCCCAACAACAGGCTCCCTCTACTCTGCCCTAACATCAGCCTCCCTCTACTCTGCCCCAACAACAGGTTCCTTCTACTCTTCCCTAACATCAGGCTCCCTCTACTCTGCCCCAACAACAGGCTCCCTCTACTCTGCCCCAACAACAGGCTGGCTCTACTCTGCCCCAACAACAGACTCCCTCTACTCTGCCCCAACAACAGGCTCCCTCTACTCTGCCCCAACAACAGACTCCCTCTACTCTGCCCCAACAACAGGCTCCCTCTACTCTGCCCCAACAACAGGCTGGCTCTACTCTGCCCCAACAACAGGCTGGCTCTACTCTGCCGCAACAACAGGCTCCCATCTACTCTGCCCCAACAACAGGCTCCTTCTACTCTGCCCCAACAACAGGTTCCCTCTACTCTGCCCCAACAACAGGCTGGCTGTACTCTGCCCCAACAACAGGCTCCCTCTACTCTGCCCCAACAACAGGCTCCCTCTACTCTGCCCCAACAACAGGCTCCCTCCACTCTGCCCCAACAACATGCTCCCTCTACTCTGCCCCAACAACAGGCTGGCTCTACTCTGCCCCAACAACAGGCTCCCTCTACTCTGCCCCAACAACAGCTTCCCTCTACTCTGCCCTAACATCAGACTCCCTCTCCTCTGCCCCAACAACAGGCTCACTCTACTCTGCCCCAACAACAGGCTCCCTCTACTCTGCCCCAACAACAGACTCCCTCTACTCTGCCCCAACAACAGGCTCCCTCTATTCTGCCCCAACAACAGGCTCCCTCTACTCTGCCCCAACAACAGGCTCCCTCTACTCTGCCCCAACAACAGGCTCCCTCTACTCTGCCCCAACAACAGACTCCCTCTACTCTGCCCCAACAACAGGCTGGCTCTACTCTGCCCCAACAACAGGCTCCCTCTAATCTGCCCCAACAACAGACTCCCTCTATTCTGCCCCAACAACAGACTCCCTCTACTCTGACCCAACAACAGACTCCCTCTACTCTGCCGCAACAACAGACTCCCTCTACTCTGTCCCAACAACAGGCTCCTTCTAATCTGTCCCAACAACAGGCTCCCTCTACTCTGCCCCAACAACAGGCTCCCTCTACTCTGTCCCAACAACAGGCTCCCTCTACTCTGTCCCAACAACAGACTCCCTCTACTCTGCCACAACAACAGGTTCCCTCTACTCTGCCCCAACAACAGTCTCCCTCTACTCTGCCCCAACAATAGGCTCCCTCTACTCTGCCACAACAACAGGTTCCCTCTACTCTGCCCCAACAACAGTCTCCCTCTACTCTGCCCCAACAATAGGCTCCCTCTACTCTGCCACAACAACAGGTTCCCTCTACTCTGCCCCAACAACAGGCTCCCTCTACTCTGCCCCAACAACAGGCTCCCTCTACTCTGCCCCAACAACAGGCTGGCTCTGCTCTGCCCCAACAACAGACTCCCTCTACTCTGCCTCAACAACAGGCTCCTTCTACTCTGCCCCTACAACAGGTACCCTCTACTCTGCCCCAACAAAATGCTCCCTCTACTGTGCCCCAACAACAGGCTCCCTCTACTCTGCCCCAACAACAGGCTCCCTCTACTCTGCCCCAACAACAGGCTCCCTCTACTGTGCCCCAACAACAGACTCCCTCTACTCTGCCCCAACAACAGGCTGGCTCTACTCTGCCCCAACAACAGGCTCCCTCTACTCTGCCCCAACAACAGGCTCCCTCTACTCTGCCCCAACAACAGGCTGGCTCTACTGTGCCCCAACAACAGGCTCCCTCTACTCTGCCCCAACAACAGGCTCCCTCTACTCTGCCCCAACAACAGGCTGGCTCTACTGTGCCCCAACAACAGGCTCCCTCTACTCTGCCCCAACAACAGGCTCCCTCTACTCTGCCCCAACAACAGGCTCCCTCTACTCTGCCCCAACAACAGGCTCCCTCTACTCTGCCCCAACAACAGGCTGGCTCTACACTGCCCCAACAACAGGCTCCCTCTACTCTGCCCCAACAACAGGCTCCCTCTACTCTGCCCCAACAACAGGCTGGCTCTGCTCTGCCCCAACAACAGACTCCCTCTACTCTGCCTCAACAACAGGCTCCTTCTACTCTGCCCCGACAACAGGTACCCTCTACTCTGCCCCAACAAAATGCTCCCTCTACTGTGCCCCAACAACAGGCTCCCTCTACTCTGCCCCAACAACAGGCTCCCTCTACTCTGCCCCAACAACAGGCTCCCTCTACTGTGCCCCAACAACAGACTCCCTCTACTCTGCCCCAACAACAGGCTGGCTCTACTCTGCCCCAACAACAGGCTCCCTCTACTCTGCCCCAACAACAGGCTCCCTCTACTCTGCCCCAACAACAGGCTGGCTCTACTGTGCCCCAACAACAGGCTCCCTCTACTCTGCCCCAACAACAGGCTCCCTCTACTCTGCCCCAACAACAGGCTCCCTCTACTCTGCCCCAACAACAGGCTCCCTCTACTCTGCCCCAACAACAGGCTGGCTCTACTCTGCCCCAACAACAGGCTCCCTCTACTCTGCCCCAACAACAGGTTCATTCTACTCTGCCCTAACATCAGGCTCCCTCTACTCTACCCCAACAACAGGCTCCCTCTACTCTGCCCCAACAACAGGCTCCCTCTACTCTGCCCCAACAACAGGCTCCCTCTACTCTGCCCCAACAACAGGCTCCCTCTACTCTGCTCCAACAACAGACTCCCTCTACTCTGCCCCAACAACAGACTCCCTCTACTCTGCCCCAACAACAGGCTCCCTCTACTCTGCCCCAACAACAGGCTCCCTTTACTCTGCCCCAACAACAGGCTCCCTCTACTCTGCCCCAAAAACAGGCTGGCTCTACTCTGCCCCAACAACAGGCTCCCTCTACTCTGCCCCAACAACAGGCTCCCTCTACTCTGCCCCAACAACAGGCTGGCTCTGCTCTGCCCCAACAACAGACTCCCTCTACTCTGCCTCAACAACAGGCTCCCTCTACTCTGCCCCAACAACAGACTCCCTCTACTCTGCCCCAACAACAGGCTCCCTCTACTCTGCCCCAACAACAGGCTGGCTCTACTCTGCCCCAGCAACAGGCTCCCTCTACTCTGCCCCAACAACAGGCTCCCTCTACTCTGCCCAAACACCAGGCTGGCTCTACTCTGTCCCAACAACAGGCTCCCTCTACTCTGCCCCAAAAACAGGCTCCCTCTACTCTGCCCCAGCAACAGGCTGGCTCTACTCTGCCCCAACAACAGGCTCCCTCTACTCGGCCCCAACAACAGGCTCCCTCTACTCTGCCCCAACAACAGGCTCCCTCTACTCTGCCCCAACAGCAGGCTCCCTCTACTCTGCCCCAACAACAGCTCCCTCTAATCCGCCCCGACAACAGGCTGGCTCTACTCTGCCCCAACAACAGGTTCCCTCTACTCTGCCCCAACAACAGGCTGGCTGTACTCTGCCCCAACAACAGGCTGGCTCTACTCTGCCCCAACAACAGGCTCCCTCTACTCTGCCCCAACAACAGGCTCCCTCTACTCTGCCCCAACAACAGGCTGTCTCTACTCTGCCCCAACAACAGGCTCCCTCTACTCTGCCCCAACAACAGGTTCCCTCTACTCTGCCCTAACATCAGGATCCCTCTACTCTCCCCCAACAACAGGCTCCCTCTACTCTGCCCCAACAACAGGCTCCCTCTACTCTGCCCCAACTACAGACTCCCTCTACTCTGCCCCAACACCAAGCTCCCTCTATTCTGCCCCAACAACAGGCTCCCTCTGCTCTGCCCCAACAACAGGCTCCCTCTACTCTGCCCCAACAACAGGCTCCCTCTACTCTGCCCCAACAACAGACTCCCTCTACTCTGCCCCAACAACAGGCTGGCTCTACTCTGCCCCAACAACAGCCTCCCTCTACTCTGCCCCAACAACAGACTCCCTCTACTCTGCCCCAACAAAAGGCTCCCTCTACTCTGCCCCAACAACAGTCTCCCTCTACTCTGCCCCAACAACAGGCTCCCTCTACTCTGCCCCAACAACAGGCTCCCTCTACTCTGACCCAACAACAGGCTCCCTCTACTCTGCCCCAACAAAAGGCTCCCTCTACTCTGCCCCAGCAACAGGCTCCCTCTACTCTGCCCCAACAACAGGCTCCCTCTACTCTGCCCCAACAACAGACTCCCTCTTCTCTGCCCCAACAACAGGCTCCCTCTACTCTGCCCCAACAACAGGCTCCCTCTACTCTGCCCCAACAACAGGCTCCCTCTACTCTGCCCCAACAACAGGCTCCCTCTACTCTGCCCCAACAGCAGGCTCCCTCTACTCTGCCCCAACAACAGGCTGGCTCTACTCTGCCCCAACAACAGGCTCCCTCTACTCTGCCCCAACAACAGACTCCCTCTACTCTACCCCAACAACAGACTCCCTCTACTCTGCCCCAACAACAGACTCCCTCTACTCTGTCCCAACAACAGGCTTGCTCTACTCTGTCCCAACAACAGGCTCCCTCTACTCTGCCCCAACAACAGACTCCCTCTACTCTGCCTCAACAACAGGCTCCTTCTACTCTGCCCCTACAACAGGTACCCTCTACTCTGCCCCAACAAAATGCTCCCTCTACTGTGCCCCAACAACAGGCTCCCTCTACTCTGCCCCAACAACAGGCTCCCTCTACTCTGCCCCAACAACAGGCTCCCTCTACTGTGCCCCAACAACAGACTCCCTCTACTCTGCCCCAACAACAGGCTGGCTCTACTCTGCCCCAACAACAGGCTCCCTCTACTCTGCCCCAACAACAGGCTCCCTCTACTCTGCCCCAACAACAGGCTGGCTCTACTGTGCCCCAACAACAGGCTCCCTCTACTCTGCCCCAACAACAGGCTCCCTCTACTCTGCCCCAACAACAGGCTGGCTCTACTGTGCCCCAACAACAGGCTCCCTCTACTCTGCCCCAACAACAGGCTCCCTCTACTCTGCCCCAACAACAGGCTCCCTCTACTCTGCCCCAACAACAGGCTCCCTCTACTCTGCCCCAACAACAGGCTGGCTCTACACTGCCCCAACAACAGGCTCCCTCTACTCTGCCCCAACAACAGGCTCCCTCTACTCTGCCCCAACAACAGGCTGGCTCTGCTCTGCCCCAACAACAGACTCCCTCTACTCTGCCTCAACAACAGGCTCCTTCTACTCTGCCCCGACAACAGGTACCCTCTACTCTGCCCCAACAAAATGCTCCCTCTACTGTGCCCCAACAACAGGCTCCCTCTACTCTGCCCCAACAACAGGCTCCCTCTACTCTGCCCCAACAACAGGCTCCCTCTACTGTGCCCCAACAACAGACTCCCTCTACTCTGCCCCAACAACAGGCTGGCTCTACTCTGCCCCAACAACAGGCTCCCTCTACTCTGCCCCAACAACAGGCTCCCTCTACTCTGCCCCAACAACAGGCTGGCTCTACTGTGCCCCAACAACAGGCTCCCTCTACTCTGCCCCAACAACAGGCTCCCTCTACTCTGCCCCAACAACAGGCTCCCTCTACTCTGCCCCAACAACAGGCTCCCTCTACTCTGCCCCAACAACAGGCTGGCTCTACTCTGCCCCAACAACAGGCTCCCTCTACTCTGCCCCAACAACAGGTTCATTCTACTCTGCCCTAACATCAGGCTCCCTCTACTCTACCCCAACAACAGGCTCCCTCTACTCTGCCCCAACAACAGGCTCCCTCTACTCTGCCCCAACAACAGGCTCCCTCTACTCTGCCCCAACAACAGGCTCCCTCTACTCTGCTCCAACAACAGACTCCCTCTACTCTGCCCCAACAACAGACTCCCTCTACTCTGCCCCAACAACAGGCTCCCTCTACTCTGCCCCAACAACAGGCTCCCTTTACTCTGCCCCAACAACAGGCTCCCTCTACTCTGCCCCAAAAACAGGCTGGCTCTACTCTGCCCCAACAACAGGCTCCCTCTACTCTGCCCCAACAACAGGCTCCCTCTACTCTGCCCCAACAACAGGCTGGCTCTGCTCTGCCCCAACAACAGACTCCCTCTACTCTGCCTCAACAACAGGCTCCCTCTACTCTGCCCCAACAACAGACTCCCTCTACTCTGCCCCAACAACAGGCTCCCTCTACTCTGCCCCAACAACAGGCTGGCTCTACTCTGCCCCAGCAACAGGCTCCCTCTACTCTGCCCCAACAACAGGCTCCCTCTACTCTGCCCAAACACCAGGCTGGCTCTACTCTGTCCCAACAACAGGCTCCCTCTACTCTGCCCCAAAAACAGGCTCCCTCTACTCTGCCCCAGCAACAGGCTGGCTCTACTCTGCCCCAACAACAGGCTCCCTCTACTCGGCCCCAACAACAGGCTCCCTCTACTCTGCCCCAACAACAGGCTCCCTCTACTCTGCCCCAACAGCAGGCTCCCTCTACTCTGCCCCAACAACAGCTCCCTCTAATCCGCCCCGACAACAGGCTGGCTCTACTCTGCCCCAACAACAGGTTCCCTCTACTCTGCCCCAACAACAGGCTGGCTGTACTCTGCCCCAACAACAGGCTGGCTCTACTCTGCCCCAACAACAGGCTCCCTCTACTCTGCCCCAACAACAGGCTCCCTCTACTCTGCCCCAACAACAGGCTGTCTCTACTCTGCCCCAACAACAGGCTCCCTCTACTCTGCCCCAACAACAGGTTCCCTCTACTCTGCCCTAACATCAGGATCCCTCTACTCTCCCCCAACAACAGGCTCCCTCTACTCTGCCCCAACAACAGGCTCCCTCTACTCTGCCCCAACTACAGACTCCCTCTACTCTGCCCCAACACCAAGCTCCCTCTATTCTGCCCCAACAACAGGCTCCCTCTGCTCTGCCCCAACAACAGGCTCCCTCTACTCTGCCCCAACAACAGGCTCCCTCTACTCTGCCCCAACAACAGACTCCCTCTACTCTGCCCCAACAACAGGCTGGCTCTACTCTGCCCCAACAACAGCCTCCCTCTACTCTGCCCCAACAACAGACTCCCTCTACTCTGCCCCAACAAAAGGCTCCCTCTACTCTGCCCCAACAACAGTCTCCCTCTACTCTGCCCCAACAACAGGCTCCCTCTACTCTGCCCCAACAACAGGCTCCCTCTACTCTGACCCAACAACAGGCTCCCTCTACTCTGCCCCAACAAAAGGCTCCCTCTACTCTGCCCCAGCAACAGGCTCCCTCTACTCTGCCCCAACAACAGGCTCCCTCTACTCTGCCCCAACAACAGACTCCCTCTTCTCTGCCCCAACAACAGGCTCCCTCTACTCTGCCCCAACAACAGGCTCCCTCTACTCTGCCCCAACAACAGGCTCCCTCTACTCTGCCCCAACAACAGGCTCCCTCTACTCTGCCCCAACAGCAGGCTCCCTCTACTCTGCCCCAACAACAGGCTGGCTCTACTCTGCCCCAACAACAGGCTCCCTCTACTCTGCCCCAACAACAGACTCCCTCTACTCTACCCCAACAACAGACTCCCTCTACTCTGCCCCAACAACAGACTCCCTCTACTCTGTCCCAACAACAGGCTTGCTCTACTCTGTCCCAACAACAGGCTCCCTCTACTCTGCCCCAACAACAGGCTCCCTCTACTCTGCCCCAACAACAGGCTCCCTCTACTCTGCCCCAACAACAGGTTCCCTCTACACTGCCCCAACAACAGGCTCCCTCTACTCTGCCCCAACAACAGGCTGGCTCTACTCTGCCCCAACAACAGGCTCCCTCTACTCTGCCCCAACAACAGGCTCCCTCTACTCTGCCCCAACAACAGGCTGGCTCTGCTCTGCCCCAACAACAGACTCCCTCTACTCTGCCTCAACAACAGGCTCCCTCTACTCTGCCCCAACGACAGGTTCCCTCTACTCTGCCCCAACAACAGGCTCCCTCTACTCTGCCCCAACAACAGGCTCCCTCTACTCTGCCCTAACATCAGGCTCCCTCTACTCTGCCCCAGCAACAGGCTGGCTCTACTCTGCCCCAACAACAGGCTGCCTCTACTCGGCCCCAACAACAGGCTCCCTCTACTCTGCCCCAACAACAGGCTCCCTCTACTCTGCCCCAACAACAGGCTCCCTCTACTCTGCCCCAACAACAGCTCCCTCTAATCCGCCCCAACAACAGGCTGGCTCTACTCTGCCCCAACAACAGGCTCCCTCTACTCTGCCCCAACAACAGGCTGGCTGTACTCTGCCCCAACAACAGGCTGGCTCTACTCTGCCCCAACAACAGGCTCCCTCTACTCTGCCCCAACAACAGGCTCCCTCTACTCTGCCCCAACAACAGGCTGGCGCTACTCTGCCCCAACAACAGGCTCCCTCTACTCTGCCCCAACAACAGGTTCCCTCCACTCTGCCCTAACATCAGGCTCCCTCTACTCTCCCCCAACAACAGGCTCCCTCTTCTCTGCCCCAACAACAGGCTCCCTCTACTCTGCCCCAACAACAGACTCCCTCTTCTCTGCCCAACACCAAGCTCCCTCTACTCTGCCCCAACAACAGGCTCCCTCTGCTCTGCCCCAACAACAGGCTCCCTCTACTCTGCCCCAACAACAGGCTCCCTCTACTCTGCCCCAACAACAGGCTGGCTCTACTCTGCCCCAACAACAGCCTCCCTCTCCTCTGCCCCAACAACAGACTCCCTCTACTCTGCCCCAACAACAGGCTCCCTCTACTCTGCCCCAACAACAGGCTCCCTCTACTCTGCCCCAACAACAGGCTCCCTTTACTCTGCCCCACCAACAGGCTCCCTCTACTCTGCCCCAACAACAGGCTGGCTCTACTCTGCCCCAACAACAGGCTCCCTCTACTCTGCCCCAACAACAGGCTCCCTCTACTCTGCCCCAACAACAGGCTGGCTCTGCTCTGCCCCAACAACAGACTCCCTCTACTCTGCCTCAACAACAGGCTCCCTCTACTCTGCCCCAACAACAGACTCCCTCTACTCTGCCCCAACAACAGGCTCCCTCTACTCTGCCCCAACAACAGGCTGGCTCTACTCTGCCCCAGCAACAGGCTCCCTCTACTCTGCCCCAACAACAGGCTCCCTCTACTCTGCCCAAACACCAGGCTGGCTCTACTCTGTCCCAACAACAGGCTCCCTCTACTCTGCCCCAAAAACAGGCTCCCTCTACTCTGCCCCAGCAACAGGCTGGCTCTACTCTGCCCCAACAACAGGCTCCCTCTACTCGGCCCCAACAACAGGCTCCCTCTACTCTGCCCCAACAACAGGCTCCCTCTACTCTGCCCCAACAACAGGCTCCCTCTACTCTGCCCCAACAACAGCTCCCTCTAATCCGCCCCGACAACAGGCTGGCTCTACTCTGCCCCAACAACAGGTTCCCTCTACTCTGCCCCAACAACAGGCTGGCTGTACTCTGCCCCAACAACAGGCTGGCTCTACTCTGCCCCAACAACAGGCTCCCTCTACTCTGCCCCAACAACAGGCTCCCTCTACTCTGCCCCAACAACAGGCTGTCTCTACTCTGCCCCAACAACAGGCTCCCTCTACTCTGCCCCAACAACAGGTTCCCTCTACTCTGCCCTAACATCAGGATCCCTCTACTCTCCCCCAACAACAGGCTCCCTCTACTCTGCCCCAACAACAGGCTCCCTCTACTCTGCCCCAACTACAGACTCCCTCTACTCTGCCCCAACACCAAGCTCCCTCTATTCTGCCCCAACAACAGGCTCCCTCTGCTCTGCCCCAACAACAGGCTCCCTCTACTCTGCCCCAACAACAGGCTCCCTCTACTCTGCCCCAACAACAGACTCCCTCTACTCTGCCCCAACAACAGGCTGGCTCTACTCTGCCCCAACAACAGCCTCCCTCTACTCTGCCCCAACAACAGACTCCCTCTACTCTGCCCCAACAAAAGGCTCCCTCTACTCTGCCCCAACAACAGTCTCCCTCTACTCTGCCCCAACAACAGGCTCCCTCTACTCTGCCCCAACAACAGGCTCCCTCTACTCTGCCCCAACAACAGGCTCCCTCTACTCTGCCCCAACAAAAGGCTCCCTCTACTCTGCCCCAGCAACAGGCTCCCTCTACTCTGCCCCAACAACAGGCTCCCTCTACTCTGCCCCAACAACAGACTCCCTCTTCTCTGCCCCAACAACAGGCTCCCTCTACTCTGCCCCAACAACAGGCTCCCTCTACTCTGCCCCAACAGCAGGCTCCCTCTACTCTGCCCCAACAACAGGCTGGCTCTACTCTGCCCCAACAACAGGCTCCCTCTACTCTGCCCCAACAACAGACTCCCTCTACTCTACCCCAACAACAGACTCCCTCTACTCTGCCCCAACAACAGACTCCCTCTACTCTGTCCCAACAACAGGCTTCCTCTACTCTGTCCCAACAACAGGCTCCCTCTACTCTGCCCCAACAACAGGCTCCCTCTACTCTGCCCCAACAAAAGGCTCCCTCTACTCTGCCCCAGCAACAGGCTCCCTCTACTCTGCCCCAACAACAGGCTCCCTCTACTCTGCCCCAACAACAGACTCCCTCTTCTCTGCCCCAACAACAGGCTCCCTCTACTCTGCCCCAACAACAGGCTCCCTCTACTCTGCCCCAACAGCAGGCTCCCTCTACTCTGCCCCAACAACAGGCTGGCTCTACTCTGCCCCAACAACAGGCTCCCTCTACTCTGCCCCAACAACAGACTCCCTCTACTCTACCCCAACAACAGACTCCCTCTACTCTGCCCCAACAACAGACTTCCTCTACTCTGTCCCAACAACAGGCTTCCTCTACTCTGTCCCAACAACAGGCTCCCTCTACTCTGCCCCAACAACAGGCTCCCTCTACTCTGCCCCAACAACGGGCTCCCTCTACTCTGCCCCAACAACAGGTTCCCTCTACACTGCCCCAACAACAGGCTCCCTCTACTCTGCCCCAACAACAGGCTGGCTCTACTCTGCCCCAACAACAGGCTCCCTCTACTCTGCCCCAACAACAGGCTCCCTCTACTCTGCCCCAACAACAGGCTGGCTCTGCTCTGCCCCAACAACAGACTCCCTCTACTCTGCCTCAACAACAGGCTCCCTCTACTCTGCCCCAACGACAGGTTCCCTCTACTCTGCCCCAACAACAGGCTCCCTCTACTCTGCCCCAACAACAGGCTCCCTCTACTCTGCCCTAACATCAGGCTCCCTCTACTCTGCCCCAGCAACAGGCTGGCTCTACTCTGCCCCAACAACAGGCTGCCTCTACTCGGCCCCAACAACAGGCTCCCTCTACTCTGCCCCAACAACAGGCTCCCTCTACTCTGCCCCAACAACAGGCTCCCTCTACTCTGCCCCAACAACAGCTCCCTCTAATCCGCCCCAACAACAGGCTGGCTCTACTCTGCCCCAACAACAGGCTCCCTCTACTCTGCCCCAACAACAGGCTGGCTGTACTCTGCCCCAACAACAGGCTGGCTCTACTCTGCCCCAACAACAGGCTCCCTCTACTCTGCCCCAACAACAGGCTCCCTCTACTCTGCCCCAACAACAGGCTGGCGCTACTCTGCCCCAACAACAGGCTCCCTCTACTCTGCCCCAACAACAGGTTCCCTCCACTCTGCCCTAACATCAGGCTCCCTCTACTCTCCCCCAACAACAGGCTCCCTCTTCGCTGCCCCAACAACAGGCTCCCTCTACTCTGCCCCAACAACAGACTCCCTCTTCTCTGCCCAACACCAAGCTCCCTCTACTCTGCCCCAACAACAGGCTCCCTCTGCTCTGCCCCAACAACAGGCTCCCTCTACTCTGCCCCAACAACAGGCTCCCTCTACTCTGCCCCAACAACAGGCTGGCTCTACTCTGCCCCAACAACAGCCTCCCTCTCCTCTGCCCCAACAACAGACTCCCTCTACTCTGCCCCAACAACAGGCTCCCTCTCCTCTGCCCCAACAACAGGATCCCTCTACTCTGCCCCAACAACAGGCTATCTCTACTCTGCCCCAACAACAGGCTCCCACTACTCTGCCCCAACAACAGGCTCCCTCTACTCTGCCCCAACAAAAGGCTCCCTCTACTCTGCCCCAGCAACAGGCTCCCTCTACTCTGCCCCAACAACAGGCTCCCTCTACTCTGCCCCAACAACAGACTCCCTCTACTCTGCCCCAAAAACAGGCTCCCTCTACTCTGCCCCAACAACAGGCTCCCTCTACTCTGCCCCAACAACAGGCTCCCTCTACTCTGCTCCAACAACAGGCTCCCTCTACTCTGCCCCAACAACAGGCTGGCTCTACTCTGCCACAACAACAGGCTCCCTCTACTCTGCCCCAACAACAGGTTCCCTCTACTCTGCCCTAACATCAGGCTCCCTCTACTCTGCCCCAACAACAGGCTCCCTCTACTCTGCCCCAACAACAGGCTCCCTCTACTCTGCCCCAACAACAGGCTCCCTCTACTCTGCCCCAACAACAGGCTCCCTCTACTCTGCTCCAACAACAGACTCCCTCTACTCTGCCCCAACAACAGACTCCCTCTACTCTGCCCCAACAACAGGCACCCTCTCCTCTGCCCAAACAACAGGCTCCCTCTACTCTGCCGCAACAACAGGCTGGCTCTACTCTGCCCCAACAACAGGCTGGCTCTGCTCTGCCCCAACAACAGACTCCCTCTACTCTGCCTCAACAACAGGCTCCCTCTACACTGCCCCAACAACAGGTTCCCTCTACTCTGCCCCAACAACAGGCTCCCTCTACTCTGCCCCAACAACAGGCTCCCTCTACTCTGCCCTAACATCAGGCTCCCTCTACTCTGCCCCAACAACAGGCTCCCTCTACTCTGCCCCAACAACAGGCTCCCTCTACTCTGCCCCAACAACAGGCTCCCTCTACACTGCCCCAACAACAGACTCCCTCGACTCTGCCCCAACAACAGGCTGGCTCTACTCTGCCCCAACAACAGGCTCCCTCTACTCTGCCCCAACAACAGACTCCCTCTACTCTGCCCCAACAACAGGCTCCCTCTACTCTGCCCCAACAACAGGCTGGCTCTACTCTGCCTCAACAACAGGCTCCCTCTACTCTGTCCCAACAACAGGCTCCCGCTAGTCTGCCCCAACAACAGACTCCCTCTACTCTGCCCCAACAACAAGCTCCCTCTACTCTGCCCCAACAACAGGCTCCCTCTACTCTGCCCCAACAACAGGCTCCCTCTACTCTGCCCCAACAACAGACTCCCTCTACTCTGCCCCAACAACAGGCTGGCTCCACTCTGCCCCAACAACAGGCTCCCTCTACTCTGCCCCAACAACAGACTCCCTCTACTCTGCCCCAACAACAGGCTCCCTCTACTCTGCCCCAACCACAGGCTCCCTCTACTCTGCCCCAACAACAGACTCCCTCTACTCTGCCCCAACAACAGGCTCCCTCTACTCTGCCCCAACAACAGGCTGGCTCTACTCTGCCCCAGCAACAGGCTCCCTCTACTCTGCCCCAACAACAGGCTCCCTCTACTCTGCCCAAATACCAGGCTGGCTCTACTCTGCCCCAGCAACAGGCTCCCTCTACTCTGCCCCAACAACAGGCTCCCTCTACTCTGCCCCAACAACAGACTCCCTCTACTCTGCCCCAACAACAGGCTCCCTCTACTCTGCCCAAATACCAGGCTGGCTCTACTCTGCCCCAACAACAGGCTCCCTCTACTCTGCCCCAACAACAGGCTCCCTCTACTCTGCCCCAGCAACAGGCTGGCTCTACTCTGCCCCAACAACAGGCTCCCTCTACTCGGCCCCAACAACAGGCTCCCTCTACTCTGCCCCAACAACAGACTCCCTCTTCTCTGCCCCAACAACAGGCTCCCTCTACTCTGCCCCAACAACAGCTCCCTCTAATCCGCCCCGACAACAGGCTGGCTCTACTCTGCCCCAACAACAGGTTCCCTCTACTCTGCCCCAACAACAGGCAGGCTGTACTCTGCCCCAACAACAGGCTGGCTCTTCTCTGCCCCAACAACAGGCTCCCTCTACTCTGCCCCAACAACAGGCTCCCTCTACTCTGCCCCAACAACAGGCTGTCTCTACTCTGCCCCAACAACAGGCTCCCTCTACTCTGGCCCAACAACAGGTTCCCTCTACTCTGCCCTAACATCAGGCTCCCTCTACTCTCCCCCAACAACAGGCTCCCTCTACTCTGCCCCAACAACAGGCTCCCTCTACTCTGCCCCAACAACAGGTTCCCTCTACTCTGCCCCAACACCAAGCTCCCTCTACTCTGCCCCAACAACAGGCTCCCTCTGCTCTGCCCCAACAACAGACTCCCTCTACTCTGCCCCAACAACAGGCTCCCCTACTCTGCCCCAACAACAGACTCCCTCTACTCTGCCCCAACAACAGGCTGGCTCTACTCTGCCCCAACAACAGCCTCCCTCTACTCTGCCCCAACAACAGACTCCCTCTACTCTGCCCCAACAAAAGGCTCCCTCTACTCTGCCCCAACAACAGGCTCCCTCTACTCTGCCCCAACAATAGGCTCCCTCTACTCTGCCCCAACAACAGGCTCCCTCTACTCTGCCCCAACAACAGGCTCCCTCTACTCTGCCCCAACAACAGGCTCCCTCTACTCTGCCCCAACAGCAGGCTCCCTCTACTCTGCCCCAACAACAGGCTGGCTCTACTCTGCCCCAACAACAGGCTCCCTCTACTCTGCCCCAACAACAGGCTCCCTCTACTCTGCCCCAACAACAGACTCCCTCTACTCTGCCACAACAACAGACTCCCTCTACTCTGCCCCAACAACAGACTCCCTCTACTCTGTCCCAACAACAGGCTTCCTCTACTCTGCCCCAACAACAGGCTCCCTCTACTCTGCCCCAACAACAGGCTCCCTCTACTCTGCCCCAACAACAGGTTCCCTCTACTCTGCCCCAACAACAGGCTCCCTCTACTCTGCCCCAACAACAGGCTCCCTCTACTCTGCCCCAACCACAGACTCCCTCTACTCTGCCACAACAACAGACTCCCTCTACTCTGCCCCAACAACAGACTCCCTCTACTCTGTCCCAACAACAGGCTTCCTCTACTCTGCCCCAACAACAGGCTCCCTCTACTCTGCCCCAACAACAGGCTCCCTCTACTCTGCCCCAACAACAGGTTCCCTCTACTCTGCCCCAACAACAGGCTCCCTCTACTCTGCCACAACAACAGGTACCCTCTACTCTGCCCCAACAACAGACTCCCTCTACTCTGCCCCAACAACAGGCTCCCTCTACTCTGCCCAAACAACAGGCTGGCTCTGCTCTGCCCCAACAACAGACTCCCTCTACTCTGCCTCAACAACAGGCTCCCTCTACTCTGCCCCAACGACAGGTTCCCTCTACTCTGCCCCAACAACAGGCTCTCTCTACTCTGCCCCAACAACAGGCTCCCTCTACTCTGCCACAACAACAGGTACCCTCTACTCTGCCCCAACAACAGACTCCCTCTACTCTGCCCCAACAACAGACTCCCTCTACTCTGCCCCAACAACAGGCTCTCTCTACTCTGCCCCAACAACAGGCTCCCTCTACTCTGCCCCAACAACAGGTACCCTCTACTCTGCCCAAACAACAGGCTGGCTCTACTCTGCCCCAACAACAGCCTCCCTCTACTCTGCCCCAACAACAGACACCCTCTACTCTGCCCCAACAACAGGCTCCCTCTCCTAGGCCCCAACAACAGTCTCCCTCTACTCTGCCCCAACAACAGGCTCCCTCTACTCTGCCCCAACAACAGGCTCCCACTACTCTGCCCCAACAACAGGCTCCCTCTACTCTGCCCCAACAAAAGGCTCCCTCTACTCTGCCCCAGCAACAGGCTCCCTCTACTCTGCCCCAACAACAGGCTCCCTCTACTCTGCCCCAACAACAGACTCCCTCTACTCTGCCCCAAAAACAGGCTCCCTCTACTCTGCCCCAACAACAGGCTCCCTCTACTCTGCCCCAACAACAGGCTCCCTCTACTCTGCCCCAACAACAGGCTCCCTCTACTCTGCCCCAACAACAGGCTGGCTCTACTCTGCCACAACATCAGGCTCCCTCTACTCTGCCCCAACAACAGGTTCCCTCTACTCTGCCCTAACATCAGGCTCCCTCTACTCTGCCCCAACAACAGGCTCCCTCTACTCTGCCCCAACAACAGGCTCCCTCTACTCTCCCCCAACAACAGGCTCCCTCTACTCTGCCCCAACAACAGGCTCCCTCTACTCTGCTCCAAAACAGACTCCCTCTACTCTGCCCCAACAACAGACTCCCTCTACTCTGCCCCAACAACAGGCTCCCTCTCCTCTGCCCAAACAACAGGCTCCCTCTACTCTGCCCCAACAACAGGCTGGCTCTACTCTGCCCAACAACAGACTCCCTCTACTCTGCCCTAACATCAGGCTCCCTCTACTCTGCCCCAACAACAGGCTCCCTCTACTCTGCCCCAACAACAGGCTCCCTCTACTCTGCCCCAACAACAGGCTCCCTCTACACTGCCCCAACAACAGACTCCCTCTACTCTGCCCCAACAACAGGCTGGCTCTACTCTGCCCCAACAACAGGCTCCCTCTACTCTGCCCCAACAACAGACTCCCTCTACTCTGCCCCAACAACAGGCTCCCTCTACTCTGCCCCAACAACAGGCTGGCTCTACTCTGCCTCAACAACAGGCTCCCTCTACTCTGTCCCAACAACAGGCTCCCGCTAGTCTGCCCCAACAACAGACTCCCTCTACTCTGCCCCAACAAGAAGCTCCCTCTACTCTGCCCCAACAACAGGCTCCCTCTACTCTGCCCCAACAACAGGCTCCCTCTACACTGCCCCAACAACAGACTCCCTCTACTCTGCCCCAACAACAGGCTGGCTCCACTCTGCCCCAACAACAGGCTCCCTCTACTCTGCCCCAACAACAGACTCCCTCTACTCTGCCCCAACAACAGGCTCCCTCTACTCTGCCCCAACCACAGGCTCCCTCTACTCTGCCCCAACAACAGACTCCCTCTACTCTGCCCCAACAACAGGCTCCCTCTACTCTGCCCCAACAACAGGCTGGCTCTACTCTGCCCCAGCAACAGGCTCCCTCTACTCTGCCCCAACAACAGGCTCCCTCTACTCTGCCCAAACACCAGGCTGGCTCTACTCTGCCCCAACAACAGGCTCCCTCTACTCTGCCCCAACAACAGGCTCCCTCTACTCTGCCCCAGCAACAGGCTGGCTCTACTCTGCCCCGACAACAGGCTCCCTCTACTCGGCCCCAACAACAGGCTCCCTCTACTCTGCCCCAACAACAGACTCCCTCTTCTCTGCCCCAACAACAGGCTCCCTCTACTCTGCCCCAACAACAGCTCCCTCTAATCCGCCCCGACAACAGGCTGGCTCTACTCTGCCCCAACAACAGGTTCCCTCTACTCTGCCCCAACAACAGGCAGGCTGTACTCTGCCCCAACAACAGGCTGGCTCTTCTCTGCCCCAACAACAGGCTTCCTCTACTCTGCCCCAACAACAGGCTCCCTCTACTCTGCCCCAACAACAGGCTGTCTCTACTCTGCCCCAACAACAGGCTCCCTCTACTCTGCCCCTACAACAGGTTCCCTCTACTCTGCCCTAACATCAGGCTCCCTCTACTCTCCCCCAACAACAGGCTCCCTCTACTCTGCCCCAACAACAGGCTCCCTCTACTCTGCCCCAACAACAGGTTCCCTCTACTCTGCCCCAACACCAAGCTCCCTCTACTCTGCCCCAACAACAGGCTCCCTCTGCTCTGCCCCAACAACAGGCTCCCTCTACTCTGCCCCAACAACAGGCTCCCTCTACTCTGCCCCAACAACATACTCCCTCTACTCTGCCCCAACAACAGGCTGGCTCTACTCTGCCCCAACAACAGCCTCCCTCTACTCTGCCCCAACAACAGACTCCCTCTACTCTGCCCCAACAAAAGGCTCCCTCTACTCTGCCCCAACAACAGTCTCCCTCTACTCTGCCCCAACAATAGTCTCCCTCTACTCTGCCCCAACAACAGGCTCCCTCTACTCTGCCCCAACAACAGGCTCCCTCTACTCTGCCCCAACAAAAGGCTCCCTCTACTCTGCCCCAGCAACGGGCTCCCTCTACTCTGCCCCAACAACAGGCTCCCTCTACTCTGCCCCAACAACAGACTCCCTCTTCTCTGCCCCAACAACAGGCTCCCTCTACGCTGCCCCAACAACAGGCTCCCTCTACTTTGCCCCAACAACAGGCTCCCTCTACTCTGCCCCAACAACAGGCTCCCTCTACTCTGCCCCAACAGCAGGCTCCCTCTACTCTGCCCCAACAATAGGCTGGCTCTACTCTGCCCCAACAACAGGCTCCCTCTACTCTGCCCCAACAACAGGCTCCCTCTACTCTGCCCCAACAACAGACTCCCTCTACTCTGCCACAACAACAGACTCCCTCTACTCTGCCCCAACAACAGACTCCCTCTACTCTGTCCCGACAACAGGCTTCCTCTACTCTGCCCCAACAACAGGCTCCCTCTACTCTGCCCCAACAACAGGCTCCCTCTACTCTGCCCCAACAACAGGTTCCCTCTACTCTGCCCCAACAACAGGCTCCCTCTACTCTGCCCCAACAACAGGCTGGCTCTACTCTGCCCCAACAACAGGCTCCCTCTACTCTGCCCCAACAACAGGCTCCCTCTACTCTGCCCAAACAACAGGCTGGCTCTGCTCTGCCCCAACAACAGACTCCCTCTACTCTGCCTCAACAACAGGTTCCCTCTACTCTGCCCCAACGACAGGTTCCCTCTACTCTGCCCCAACAACAGGCTCTCTCTACTCTGCCCCAACAACAGGCTCCCTCTACTCTGCCCCAACAACAGGTACCCTCTACTCTGCCCTAACATCAGGCTCCCTCTACTCTGCCCCAACAACAGGCTCCCTCTACTCTGCTCCAACAACAGGCTCCCTCTACTCTGCCCCAACAACAGGCTCCCTCTACTCTGCCCCAACAACAGGCTCCCTCTACTCTGCCCCAACAACAGACTCCCTCTACTCTGTCCCAACAACAGGCTGGCTCTACTCTGCCCCAGCAAGAGGCTGGCTCGACTCTGCCCCAACAACAGGCTCCCTCTACTCGGCCCCAACAACAGGCTCCCTCTACTCTGCCCCAACAACAGGCTCCCTCTAATCTGCCCCAACAACAGGCTCCCTCTACTCTGCCCCAACAACAGGCTCCCTCTACTCTGCCCCAACAACAGGCTCCCTCTACTCTGCCCCAACAACAGCTCCCTCTAATCCGCCCCAACAACAGGCTGGCTCTACTCTGCCCCAACAACAGGCTCCCTCTACTCTGCCCCAACAACAGGCTGGCTGTACTCTGCCCCAACAACAGGCTGGCTCTACTCTGCCCCAACAACAGGCTCCCTCTACTCTGCCCCAACAACAGTCTCCCTCTACTCTGCCCCAACAACAGGCTGGCTCTACTCTGCCCCAACAACAGGCTCCCTCTACTCTGCCCCAACAACAGGTTCCCTCCACTCTGCCCTAACATCAGGCTCCCTCTACTCTCCCCCAACAACAGGCTCCCTCTACTCTGCCCCAACAACAGGCTCCCTCTACTCTGCCCCAACAACAGACTCCCTCTTCTCTGCCCAACACCAAGCTCCCTCTACCCTGCCCCAACAACAGGCTCCCTCTGCTCTGCCCCAACAACAGGCTCCCTCTACTCTGCCCCAACAACAGGCTCCCTCTACTCTGCCCCAACAACAGACTCCCTCGACTCTGCCCCAACAACAGGCTGGCTCTACTCTGCCCCAACAACAGCCTCCCTCTACTCTGCCCCAACAACAGACTCCCTCTACTCTGCCCCAACAACAGCCTCCCTCTACTCTGCCCCAACAACAGTCTCCCTCTACTCTGCCCCAACAACAGGCTCCCTCTACTCTGCCCCAACAACAGGCTCCCACTACTCTGCCCCAACAACAGGCTCCCTCTACTCTGCCCCAACAAAAGGCTCCCTCTACTCTGCCCCAGCAACAGGCTCCCTCTACTCTGCCCCAACAAAAGGCTCCCTCTACTCTGCCCCAACAACAGACTCCCTCTACTCTGCCCCAACAACAGACTCCCTCTACTCTGCCCCAACAACCGACTCCCTCTACCCTGCCCCACCAACAGGCTTCCTCTACTCTGCCCCAACAACAGGCTCCCTCTACTCTGCCCCAACAACAGGCTCCCTCTACTCTGCCCCAACAACAGGTTCCCTCTACTCTGCCCCAACAACAGGCTCCCTCTACTCTGCCCCAATAACAGGCTCCCTCTACTCTGCCCCAACAACAGGCTCCCTCCACTCTGCCCCAACAACAGGCTCCCTCTACTCTGCCCCAACAACAGGCTCCCTCTACTCTGCCCCAACAACAGGCTGGCTCTACTCTGCCCCAACAACAGGCTCCCTCTACTCTGCCCCAACAAAAGGCTCCCTCTACTCTGCCCAAACAACAGGCTGGCTCTGCTCTGCCCCAACAACAGACTCCCTCTACTCTGCCTCAACAACAGGCTCCCTCTACTCTCCCCCAACAACAGGTTCCCTCTACTCTGCCCCAACAACAGGCTCCCTCTACTCTGCCCCAAAAACAGGCTCCCTATACTCTGCCCCAACAACAGGCTCCCTCTACTCTGCCCCAACAAAAGACTCCCTCTACTCTGCCCCAACAACAGGCTGGCTCTACTCTGCCCCAACAACAGGCTCCCTCTACTCTGCCCCAACAACAGACTCCCTCTACTCTGTCCCAACAACAGGCTCCCTCTACTCTGCCCCAACAACAGGCTCCCTCTACTCTGCCCCAACAACAGGCTCCCTCTACTCTGCCCCAACAACAGACTCCCTCTGCTCTGCCCCAACAACAAGCTCCCTCTACTCTGCCCCAACAACAGGCTCCCTCTACTCTGCCCCAACAACAGGCTCCCACTACTCTGCCCCAACAACAGGCTCCCTGTACTCTGCCCCAACAACAGGCTGGCTCTACTCTGCCACAACAACAGGCTCCCTCTACTCTGCCCCAACAACAGGTTCCCTCTACTCTGCCCTAACATCAGGCTCCCTCTATTCTGCCCCAACAACAGGCTCCCTCTACTCTGCCCCAACAACAGGCTCCCTCTACTCTGCCCCAACAACAGGCTCCCTCTACTCTGCACCAACAACAGACTCCCTCTACTCTGCCCCAACAACAGACTCCCTCTACTCTGCCCCATCAACAGGCTCCCTCTCCTCTGCCCAAACAACAGGCTCCCTCTACTCTGCGCCAACAACAGGCTGTCTCTACTCTGCCCCAACAACAGGCACCCTCTACTCTGCCCCAACAACAGGTTCCCTCTACTCTGCCCTAACATCAGGCTCCCTCTACTCTCCCCCAACAACAGGCTCCCTCTACTCTGCCCCAACAACAGACTCCCTCTACTCTGCCCCAACAACAGGTTCCCTCTACTCTGCCCCAACACCAAGCTCCCTCTACTCTGCCCCAACAACAGGCTCCCTCTGCTCTGCCCCAACAACAGGCTCCCTCTACTCTGCCCCAACAACAGGCTCCCTCTACTCTGCCCCAACAACAGACTCCCTCTACTCTGCCCCAACAACAGGCTGGCTCTACTCTGCCCCAACAACAGCCTCCCTCTACTCTGCCCCAACAACAGACTCCCTCTACTCTGCCCCAACAAAAGGCTCCCTCTACTCTGCCCCAACAACAGTCTCCCTCTACTCTGCCCCAACAATAGGCTCCCTCTACTCTGCCCCAACAACAGGCTCCCTCTACTCTGCCCCAACAACAGGCTCCCTCTACTCTGCCCCAACAAAAGGCTCCCTCTACTCTGCCCCAGCAACGGGCTCCCTCTACTCTGCCCCAACAACAGGCTCCCTCTACTCTGCCCCAACAACAGACTCCCTCTTCTCTGCCCCAACAACAGGCTCCCTCTACTCTGCCCCAACAACAGGCTCCCTCTACTCTGCCCCAACAACAGGCTCCCTCTACTCTGCCCCAACAACAGGCTCCCTCTACTCTGCCCCAACAGCAGGCTCCCTCTACTCTGCCCCAACAATAGGCTGGCTCTACTCTGCCCCAACAACAGGCTCCCTCTACTCTGCCCCAACAACAGGCTCCCTCTACTCTGCCCCAACAACAGACTCCCTCTACTCTGCCACAACAACAGACTCCCTCTACTCTGCCCCAACAACAGACTCCCTCTACTCTGTCCCAACAACAGGCTTCCTCTACTCTGCCCCAACAACAGGCTCCCTCTACTCTGCCCCAACAACAGGCTCCCTCTACTCTGCCCCAACAACAGGTTCCCTCTACTCTGCCCCACCAAGAGGCTCCCTCTACTCTGCCCCAACAACAGGCTGGCTCTACTCTGCCCCAACAACAGGCTCCCTCTACTCTGCCCCAACAACAGGCTCCCTCTACTCTGCCCAAACAACAGGGTGGCTCTGCTCTGCCCCAACAACAGACTCCCTCTACTCTGCCTCAACAACAGGTTCCCTCTAATCTGCCCCAACGACAGGTTCCCTCTACTCTGCCCCAACAACAGGCTCTCTCTACTCTGCCCCAACAACAGGCTCCCTCTACTCTGCCCCAACAACAGGTACCCTCTACTCTGCCCTAACATCAGGCTCCCTCTACTCTGCCCCAACAACAGGCTCCCTCTACTCTGCTCCAACAACAGGCTCCCTGTACTCTGCCCCAACAACAGGCTCCCTCTACTCTGCCCCAACAACAGGCTCCCTCTACTCTGCCCCAACAACAGACTCCCTCTACTCTGTCCCAACAACAGGCTGGCTCTACTCTGCCCCAGCAAGAGGCTGGCTCGACTCTGCCCCAACAACAGGCTCCCTCTACTCGGCCCCAACAACAGGCTCCCTCTACTCTGCCCCAACAACAGGCTCCCTCTACTCTGCCCCAACAACAGGCTCCCTCTACTCTGCCCCAACAACAGGCTCCCTCTACTCTGCCCCAACAACAGGCTCCCTCTACTCTGCCCCAACAACAGCTCCCTCTAATCCGCCCCAACAACAGGCTGGCTCTACTCTGCCCCAACAACAGGCTCCCTCTACTCTGCCCCAACAACAGGCTGGATGTACTCTGCCCCAACAACAGGCTGGCTCTACTCTGCCCCAACAACAGGCTCCCTCTACTCTGCCCCAACAACAGGCTCCCTCTACTCTGCCCCAACAACAGGCTGGCTCTACTCTGCCCCAACAACAGGCTCCCTCTACTCTGCCCCAACAACAGGTTCCCTCCACTCTGCCCTAACATCAGGCTCCCTCTACTCTCCCCCAACAACAGGCTCCCTCTACTCTGCCCCAACAACAGGCTCCCTCTACTCTGCCCCAACAACAGACTCCCTCTTCTCTGCCCAACACCAAGCTCCCTCTACTCTGCCCCAACAACAGGCTCCCTCTGCTCTGCCCCAACAACAGGCTCCCTCTACTCTGCCCCAACAACAGGCTCCCTCTACTCTGCCCCAACAACAGACTCCCTCGACTCTGCCCCAACAACAGGCTGGCTCTACTCTGCCCCAACAACAGCCTCCCTCTACTCTGCCCCAACAACAGACTCCCTCTACTCTGCCCCAACAACAGGCTCCCTCTACTCTGCCCCAGCAACAGTCTCCCTCTACTCTGCCCCAACAACAGGCTCCCTCTACTCTGCCCCAACAACAGGCTCCCACTACTCTGCCCCAACAACAGGCTCCCTCTACTCTGCCCCAACAAATTGCTCCCTCTACTCTGCCCCAGCAACAGGCTCCCTCTACTCTGCCCCAACAACAGGCTCCCTCTACTCTGCCCCAACAACAGACTCCCTCTACTCTGCCCCAACAACAGGCTCCCTCTACTCTGCCCCAACAACAGGCTCCCTCTACTCTGCCCCAACAACAGGCTCCCTCTACTCTGCCCCAACAACAGGCTCCCTCTACTCTGCTCCAACAACAGACTCCCTCTACTCTGCCCCAACAACAGACTCCCTCTACTCTGCCCCAACAACAGGCTCCCTCTCCATTGCCCAAACAACAGGCTCCCTCTACTCTGCCCCAACAACAGGCTGTCTCTACTCTGCCCCAACAACAGGCTCCCTCTACTCTGCCCCAACAACAGGTTCCCTCTACTCTGCCCTAACATCAGGCTCCCTCTACTCTCCCCCAACAACAGGCTCCCTCTACTCTGCCCCAACAACAGGCTCCCTCTACTCTGCCCCAACAACAGGTTCCCTCTACTCTGCCCCAACACCAAGCTCCCTCTACTCTGCCCCAACAACAGGCTCCCTCTGCTCTGCCCCAACAACAGTCTCCCTCTACTCTGCCCCAACAACAGGCTCCCTCTACTCTGCCCCAACAACAGACTCCCTCTACTCTGCCCCAACAACAGGCTGGCTCTACTCTGCCCCAACAACAGCCTCCCTCTACTCTGCCCCAACAACAGACTCCCTCTACTCTGCCCCAACAAAAGGCTCCCTCTACTCTGCCCCAACAACAGTCTCCCTCTACTCTGCCCCAACAATAGGCTCCCTCTACTCTGCCTCAACAACAGGCTCCCTCTACTCTGCCCCAACAACAGGCTCCCTCTACTCTGCCCCAACAAAAGGCTCCCTCTACTCTGCCCCAGCAACGGGCTCCCTCTACTCTGCCCCAACAACAGGCTCCCTCTACTCTGCCCCAACAACAGACTCCCTCTTCTCTGCCCCAACAATAGGCTCCCTCTACTCTGCCCCAACAACAGGCTCCCTCTACTCTGCCCCAACAACAGGCTCCCTCTACTCTGCCCCAACAACAGGCTCCCTCTACTCTGCCCCAACAGCAGGCTCCCTCTACTCTGCCCCAACAATAGGCTGGCTCTACTCTGCCCCAACAACAGGCTCCCTCTACTCTGCCCCAACAACAGGCTCCCTCTACTCTGCCCCAACAACAGACTCCCTCTACTCTGCCACAACAACAGACTCCCTCTACTCTGCCCCAACAACAGACTCCCTCTACTCTGTCCCAACAACAGGCTTCCTCTGCTCTGCCCCAACAACAGGCTCCCTCTACTCTGCCCCAACAACAGGCTCCCTCTACTCTGCCCCAACAACAGGCTCTCTCTACTCTGCCCCAACAACAGGCTCCCTCTACTCTGCCCCAACAACAGGTACCCTCTACTCTGCCCTAACATCAGGCTCCCTCTACTCTGCCCCAACAACAGGCTCCCTCTACTCTGCTCCAACAACAGGCTCCCTGTACTCTGCCCCAACAACAGGCTCCCTCTACTCTGCCCCAACAACAGGCTCCCTCTACTCTGCCCCAACAACAGACTCCCTCTACTCTGTCCCAACAACAGGCTGGCTCTACTCTGCCCCAGCAAGAGGCTGGCTCGACTCTGCCCCAACAACAGGCTCCCTCTACTCGGCCCCAACAACAGGCTCCCTCTACTCTGCCCCAACAACAGGCTCCCTCTACTCTGCCCCAACAACAGGCTCCCTCTACTCTGCCCCAACAACAGGCTCCCTCTACTCTGCCCCAACAACAGGCTCCCTCTACTCTGCCCCAACAACAGCTCCCTCTAATCCGCCCCAACAACAGGCTGGCTCTACTCTGCCCCAACAACAGGCTCCCTCTACTCTGCCCCAACAACAGGCTGGATGTACTCTGCCCCAACAACAGGCTGGCTCTACTCTGCCCCAACAACAGGCTCCCTCTACTCTGCCCCAACAACAGGCTCCCTCTACTCTGCCCCAACAACAGGCTGGCTCTACTCTGCCCCAACAACAGGCTCCCTCTACTCTGCCCCAACAACAGGTTCCCTCCACTCTGCCCTAACATCAGGCTCCCTCTACTCTCCCCCAACAACAGGCTCCCTCTACTCTGCCCCAACAACAGGCTCCCTCTACTCTGCCCCAACAACAGACTCCCTCTTCTCTGCCCAACACCAAGCTCCCTCTACTCTGCCCCAACAACAGGCTCCCTCTGCTCTGCCCCAACAACAGGCTCCCTCTACTCTGCCCCAACAACAGGCTCCCTCTACTCTGCCCCAACAACAGACTCCCTCGACTCTGCCCCAACAACAGGCTGGCTCTACTCTGCCCCAACAACAGCCTCCCTCTACTCTGCCCCAACAACAGACTCCCTCTACTCTGCCCCAACAACAGGCTCCCTCTACTCTGCCCCAACAACAGTCTCCCTCTACTCTGCCCCAACAACAGGCTCCCTCTACTCTGCCCCAACAACAGGCTCCCACTACTCTGCGCCAACAACAGGCTCCCTCTACTCTGCCCCAACAAATTGCTCCCTCTACTCTGCCCCAGCAACAGGCTCCCTCTACTCTGCCCCAACAACAGGCTCCCTCTACTCTGCCCCAAAAGCAGACTCCCTCTACTCTGCCCCAACAACAGGCTCCCTCTACTCTGCCCCAACAACAGGCTCCCTCTACTCTGCCCCAACAACAGGCTCCCTCTACTCTGCCCCAACAACAGGCTCCCTCTACTCTGCTCCAACAACAGACTCCCTCTACTCTGCCCCAACAACAGACTCCCTCTACTCTGCCCCAACAACAGGCTCCCTCTCCTTTGCCCAAACAACAGGCTCCCTCTACTCTTCCCCAACAACAGGCTGTCTCTACTCTGCCCCAACAACAGGCTCCCTCTACTCTGCCCCAACAACAGGTTCCCTCTACTCTGCCCTAACATCAGGCTCCCTCTACTCTGCTCCAACAACAGACTCCCTCTACTCTGCCCCAACAACAGACTCCCTCTAATCTGCCCCAACAACAGGCTCCCTCTCCTTTGCCCAAACAACAGGCTCCCTCTACTCTTCCCCAACAACAGGCTGTCTCTACTCTGCCCCAACAACAGGCTCCCTCTACTCTGCCCCAACAACAGGCTCCCTCTACTCTGCCCCAACAACAGACTCCCTCGACTCTGCCCCAACAACAGGCTGGCTCTACTCTGCCCCAACAACAGCCTCCCTCTACTCTGCCCCAACAACAGACTCCCTCTACTCTGCCCCAACAACAGGCTCCCTCTACTCTGCCCCAACAACAGTCTCCCTCTACTCTGCCCCAACAACAGGCTCCCTCTACTCTGCCCCAACAACAGGCTCCCACTACTCTGCCCCAACAACAGGCTCCCTCTACTCTGCCCCAACAAATTGCTCCCTCTACTCTGCCCCAGCAACAGGCTCCCTCTACTCTGCCCCAACAACAGGCTCCCTCTACTCTGCCCCAACAACAGACTCCCTCTACTCTGCCCCAACAACAGGCTCCCTCTACTCTGCCCCAACAACAGGCTCCCTCTACTCTGCCCCAACAACAGGCTCCCTCTACTCTGCCCCAACAACAGGCTCCCTCTACTCTGCTCCAACAACAGACTCCCTCTACTCTGCCCCAACAACAGACTCCCTCTACTCTGCCCCAACAACAGGCTCCCTCTCCTTTGCCCAAACAACAGGCTCCCTCTACTCTGCCCCAACAACAGGCTGTCTCTACTCTGCCCCAACAACAGGCTCCCTCTACTCTGCCCCAACAACAGGTTCCCTCTACTCTGCCCT
The DNA here is from genome assembly GCF_052327205.1 of Somniosus microcephalus. Classification (NCBI taxonomy): domain Eukaryota; kingdom Metazoa; phylum Chordata; class Chondrichthyes; order Squaliformes; family Somniosidae; genus Somniosus; species Somniosus microcephalus. The sequence continues at coordinate 332,062,594 of NC_140987.1, read as the reverse complement.
AACATCAGGCTCCCTCTACTCTCCCCCAACAACAGGCTCCCTCTACTCTGCCCCAACAACAGGCTCCCTCTACTCTGCCCCAACAACAGGTTCCCTCTACTCTGCCCCAACACCAAGCTCCCTCTACTCTGCCCCAACAACAGGCTCCCTCTGCTCTGCCCCAACAACAGTCTCCCTCTACTCTGCCCCAACAACAGGCTCCCTCTACTCTGCCCCAACAACAGACTCCCTCTACTCTGCCCCAACAACAGGCTGGCTCTACTCTGCCCCAACAACAGCCTCCCTCTACTCTGCCCCAACAACAGACTCCCTCTACTCTGCCCCAACAAAAGGCTCCCTCTACTCTGCCCCAACAACAGTCTCCCTCTACTCTGCCCCAACAATAGGCTCCCTCTACTCTGCCTCAACAACAGGCTCCCTCTACTCTGCCCCAACAACAGGCTCCCTCTACTCTGCCCCAACAAAAGGCTCCCTCTACTCTGCCCCAGCAACGGGCTCCCTCTACTCTGCCCCAACAACAGGCTCCCTCTACTCTGCCCCAACAACAGACTCCCTCTTCTCTGCCCCAACAATAGGCTCCCTCTACTCTGCCCCAACAACAGGCTCCCTCTACTCTGCCCCAACAACAGGCTCCCTCTACTCTGCCCCAACAACAGGCTCCCTCTACTCTGCCCCAACAGCAGGCTCCCTCTACTCTGCCCCAACAATAGGCTGGCTCTACTCTGCCCCAACAACAGGCTCCCTCTACTCTGCCCCAACAACAGGCTCCCTCTACTCTGCCCCAACAACAGACTCCCTCTACTCTGCCACAACAACAGACTCCCTCTACTCTGCCCCAACAACAGACTCCCTCTACTCTGTCCCAACAACAGGCTTCCTCTGCTCTGCCCCAACAACAGGCTCCCTCTACTCTGCCCCAACAACAGGCTCCCTCTACTCTGCCCCAACAACAGGCTCTCTCTACTCTGCCCCAACAACAGGCTCCCTCTACTCTGCCCCAACAACAGGTACCCTCTACTCTGCCCTAACATCAGGCTCCCTCTACTCTGCCCCAACAACAGGCTCCCTCTACTCTGCTCCAACAACAGGCTCCCTGTACTCTGCCCCAACAACAGGCTCCCTCTACTCTGCCCCAACAACAGGCTCCCTCTACTCTGCCCCAACAACAGACTCCCTCTACTCTGTCCCAACAACAGGCTGGCTCTACTCTGCCCCAGCAAGAGGCTGGCTCGACTCTGCCCCAACAACAGGCTCCCTCTACTCGGCCCCAACAACAGGCTCCCTCTACTCTGCCCCAACAACAGGCTCCCTCTACTCTGCCCCAACAACAGGCTCCCTCTACTCTGCCCCAACAACAGGCTCCCTCTACTCTGCCCCAACAACAGGCTCCCTCTACTCTGCCCCAACAACAGCTCCCTCTAATCCGCCCCAACAACAGGCTGGCTCTACTCTGCCCCAACAACAGGCTCCCTCTACTCTGCCCCAACAACAGGCTGGATGTACTCTGCCCCAACAACAGGCTGGCTCTACTCTGCCCCAACAACAGGCTCCCTCTACTCTGCCCCAACAACAGGCTCCCTCTACTCTGCCCCAACAACAGGCTGGCTCTACTCTGCCCCAACAACAGGCTCCCTCTACTCTGCCCCAACAACAGGTTCCCTCCACTCTGCCCTAACATCAGGCTCCCTCTACTCTCCCCCAACAACAGGCTCCCTCTACTCTGCCCCAACAACAGGCTCCCTCTACTCTGCCCCAACAACAGACTCCCTCTTCTCTGCCCAACACCAAGCTCCCTCTACTCTGCCCCAACAACAGGCTCCCTCTGCTCTGCCCCAACAACAGGCTCCCTCTACTCTGCCCCAACAACAGGCTCCCTCTACTCTGCCCCAACAACAGACTCCCTCGACTCTGCCCCAACAACAGGCTGGCTCTACTCTGCCCCAACAACAGCCTCCCTCTACTCTGCCCCAACAACAGACTCCCTCTACTCTGCCCCAACAACAGGCTCCCTCTACTCTGCCCCAACAACAGTCTCCCTCTACTCTGCCCCAACAACAGGCTCCCTCTACTCTGCCCCAACAACAGGCTCCCACTACTCTGCGCCAACAACAGGCTCCCTCTACTCTGCCCCAACAAATTGCTCCCTCTACTCTGCCCCAGCAACAGGCTCCCTCTACTCTGCCCCAACAACAGGCTCCCTCTACTCTGCCCCAAAAGCAGACTCCCTCTACTCTGCCCCAACAACAGGCTCCCTCTACTCTGCCCCAACAACAGGCTCCCTCTACTCTGCCCCAACAACAGGCTCCCTCTACTCTGCCCCAACAACAGGCTCCCTCTACTCTGCTCCAACAACAGACTCCCTCTACTCTGCCCCAACAACAGACTCCCTCTACTCTGCCCCAACAACAGGCTCCCTCTCCTTTGCCCAAACAACAGGCTCCCTCTACTCTTCCCCAACAACAGGCTGTCTCTACTCTGCCCCAACAACAGGCTCCCTCTACTCTGCCCCAACAACAGGTTCCCTCTACTCTGCCCTAACATCAGGCTCCCTCTACTCTCCCCCAACAACAGGCTCCCTCTAATCTGCCCCAACAACAGGCTCCCTCTACTCTGCCCCAACAACAGGTTCCCTCTACTCTGCCCCAACACCAAGCTCCCTCTACTCTGCCCCAACAACAGGCTCCCTCTGCTCTGCCCCAACAACAGTCTCCCTCTACTCTGCCCCAACAACAGGCTCCCTCTACTCTGCCCCAACAACAGACTCCCTCTACTCTGCCCCAACAACAGGCTGGCTCTACTCTGCCCCAACAACAGCCTCCCTCTACTCTGCCCCAACAACAGACTCCCTCTACTCTGCCCCAACAAAAGGCTCCCTCTACTCTGCCCCAACAACAGTCTCCCTCTACTCTGCCCCAACAATAGGCTCCCTCTACTCTGCCTCAACAACAGGCTCCCTCTACTCTGCCCCAACAACAGGCTCCCTCTACTCTGCCCCAACAAAAGGCTCCCTCTACTCTGCCCCAGCAACGGGCTCCCTCTACTCTGCCCCAACAACAGGCTCCCTCTACTCTGCCCCAACAACAGACTCCCTCTTCTCTGCCCCAACAATAGGCTCCCTCTACTCTGCCCCAACAACAGGCTCCCTCTACTCTGCCCCAACAACAGGCTCCCTCTACTCTGCCCCAACAACAGGCTCCCTCTACTCTGCCCCAACAGCAGGCTCCCTCTACTCTGCCCCAACAATAGGCTGGCTCTACTCTGCCCCAACAACAGGCTCCCTCTACTCTGCCCCAACAACAGGCTCCCTCTACTCTGCCCCAACAACAGACTCCCTCTACTCTGCCACAACAACAGACTCCCTCTACTCTGCCCCAACAACAGACTCCCTCTACTCTGTCCCAACAACAGGCTTCCTCTGCTCTGCCCCAACAACAGGCTCCCTCTACTCTGCCCCAACAACAGGCTCCCTCTACTCTGCCCCAACAACAGGCTCTCTCTACTCTGCCCCAACAACAGGCTCCCTCTACTCTGCCCCAACAACAGGTACCCTCTACTCTGCCCTAACATCAGGCTCCCTCTACTCTGCCCCAACAACAGGCTCCCTCTACTCTGCTCCAACAACAGGCTCCCTGTACTCTGCCCCAACAACAGGCTCCCTCTACTCTGCCCCAACAACAGGCTCCCTCTACTCTGCCCCAACAACAGACTCCCTCTACTCTGTCCCAACAACAGGCTGGCTCTACTCTGCCCCAGCAAGAGGCTGGCTCGACTCTGCCCCAACAACAGGCTCCCTCTACTCGGCCCCAACAACAGGCTCCCTCTACTCTGCCCCAACAACAGGCTCCCTCTACTCTGCCCCAACAACAGGCTCCCTCTACTCTGCCCCAACAACAGGCTCCCTCTACTCTGCCCCAACAACAGGCTCCCTCTACTCTGCCCCAACAACAGCTCCCTCTAATCCGCCCCAACAACAGGCTGGCTCTACTCTGCCCCAACAACAGGCTCCCTCTACTCTGCCCCAACAACAGGCTGGATGTACTCTGCCCCAACAACAGGCTGGCTCTACTCTGCCCCAACAACAGGCTCCCTCTACTCTGCCCCAACAACAGGCTCCCTCTACTCTGCCCCAACAACAGGCTGGCTCTACTCTGCCCCAACAACAGGCTCCCTCTACTCTGCCCCAACAACAGGTTCCCTCCACTCTGCCCTAACATCAGGCTCCCTCTACTCTCCCCCAACAACAGGCTCCCTCTACTCTGCCCCAACAACAGGCTCCCTCTACTCTGCCCCAACAACAGACTCCCTCTTCTCTGCCCAACACCAAGCTCCCTCTACTCTGCCCCAACAACAGGCTCCCTCTGCTCTGCCCCAACAACAGGCTCCCTCTACTCTGCCCCAACAACAGGCTCCCTCTACTCTGCCCCAACAACAGACTCCCTCGACTCTGCCCCAACAACAGGCTGGCTCTACTCTGCCCCAACAACAGCCTCCCTCTACTCTGCCCCAACAACAGACTCCCTCTACTCTGCCCCAACAACAGGCTCCCTCTACTCTGCCCCAACAACAGTCTCCCTCTACTCTGCCCCAACAACAGGCTCCCTCTACTCTGCCCCAACAACAGGCTCCCACTACTCTGCGCCAACAACAGGCTCCCTCTACTCTGCCCCAACAAATTGCTCCCTCTACTCTGCCCCAGCAACATGCTCCCTCTACTCTGCCCCAACAACAGGCTCCCTCTACTCTGCCCCAAAAGCAGACTCCCTCTACTCTGCCCCAACAACAGGCTCCCTCTACTCTGCCCCAACAACAGGCTCCCTCTACTCTGCCCCAACAACAGGCTCCCTCTACTCTGCCCCAACAACAGGCTCCCTCTACTCTGCTCCAACAACAGACTCCCTCTACTCTGCCCCAACAACAGACTCCCTCTACTCTGCCCCAACAACAGGCTCCCTCTCCTTTGCCCAAACAACAGGCTCCCTCTACTCTGCCCCAACAACAGGCTGTCTCTACTCTGCCCCAACAACAGGCTCCCTCTACTCTGCCCCAACAACAGGTTCCCTCTACTCTGCCCTAACATCAGGCTCCCTCTACTCTCCCCCAACAACAGGCTCCCTCTAATCTGCCCCAACAACAGGCTCCCTCTACTCTGCCCCAACAACAGGTTCCCTCTACTCTGCCCCAACACCAAGCTCCCTCTACTCTGCCCCAACAACAGGCTCCCTCTGCTCTGCCCCAACAACAGTCTCCCTCTACTCTGCCCCAACAACAGGCTCCCTCTACTCTGCCCCAACAACAGACTCCCTCTACTCTGCCCCAACAACAGGCTGGCTCTACTCTGCCCCAACAACAGCCTCCCTCTACTCTGCCCCAACAACAGACTCCCTCTACTCTGCCCCAACAAAAGGCTCCCTCTACTCTGCCCCAACAACAGTCTCCCTCTACTCTGCCCCAACAATAGGCTCCCTCTACTCTGCCTCAACAACAGGCTCCCTCTACTCTGCCCCAACAACAGGCTCCCTCTACTCTGCCCCAACAAAAGGCTCCCTCTACTCTGCCCCAGCAACGGGCTCCCTCTACTCTGCCCCAACAACAGGCTCCCTCTACTCTGCCCCAACAACAGGCTGGCTCTACTCTGCCCCAGCAAGAGGCTGGCTCGACTCTGCCCCAACAACAGGCTCCCTCTACTCGGCCCCAACAACAGGCTCCCTCTACTCTGCCCCAACAACAGGCTCCCTCTACTCTGCCCCAACAACAGGCTCCCTCTACTCTGCCCCAACAACAGGCTCCCTCTACTCTGCCCCAACAACAGGCTCCCTCTACTCTGCCCCAACAACAGCTCCCTCTAATCCGCCCCAACAACAGGCTGGCTCTACTCTGCCCCAACAACAGGCTCCCTCTACTCTGCCCCAACAACAGGCTGGATGTACTCTGCCCCAACAACAGGCTGGCTCTACTCTGCCCCAACAACAGGCTCCCTCTACTCTGCCCCAACAACAGGCTCCCTCTACTCTGCCCCAACAACAGGCTGGCTCTACTCTGCCCCAACAACAGGCTCCCTCTACTCTGCCCCAACAACAGGTTCCCTCCACTCTGCCCTAACATCAGGCTCCCTCTACTCTCCCCCAACAACAGGCTCCCTCTACTCTGCCCCAACAACAGGCTCCCTCTACTCTGCCCCAACAACAGACTCCCTCTTCTCTGCCCAACACCAAGCTCCCTCTACTCTGCCCCAACAACAGGCTCCCTCTGCTCTGCCCCAACAACAGGCTCCCTCTACTCTGCCCCAACAACAGGCTCCCTCTACTCTGCCCCAACAACAGACTCCCTCGACTCTGCCCCAACAACAGGCTGGCTCTACTCTGCCCCAACAACAGCCTCCCTCTACTCTGCCCCAACAACAGACTCCCTCTACTCTGCCCCAACAACAGGCTCCCTCTACTCTGCCCCAACAACAGTCTCCCTCTACTCTGCCCCAACAACAGGCTCCCTCTACTCTGCCCCAACAACAGGCTCCCACTACTCTGCGCCAACAACAGGCTCCCTCTACTCTGCCCCAACAAATTGCTCCCTCTACTCTGCCCCAGCAACATGCTCCCTCTACTCTGCCCCAACAACAGGCTCCCTCTACTCTGCCCCAAAAGCAGACTCCCTCTACTCTGCCCCAACAACAGGCTCCCTCTACTCTGCCCCAACAACAGGCTCCCTCTACTCTGCCCCAACAACAGGCTCCCTCTACTCTGCCCCAACAACAGGCTCCCTCTACTCTGCTCCAACAACAGACTCCCTCTACTCTGCCCCAACAACAGACTCCCTCTACTCTGCCCCAACAACAGGCTCCCTCTCCTTTGCCCAAACAACAGGCTCCCTCTACTCTGCCCCAACAACAGGCTGTCTCTACTCTGCCCCAACAACAGGCTCCCTCTACTCTGCCCCAACAACAGGTTCCCTCTACTCTGCCCTAACATCAGGCTCCCTCTACTCTCCCCCAACAACAGGCTCCCTCTAATCTGCCCCAACAACAGGCTCCCTCTACTCTGCCCCAACAACAGGTTCCCTCTACTCTGCCCCAACACCAAGCTCCCTCTACTCTGCCCCAACAACAGGCTCCCTCTGCTCTGCCCCAACAACAGTCTCCCTCTACTCTGCCCCAACAACAGGCTCCCTCTACTCTGCCCCAACAACAGACTCCCTCTACTCTGCCCCAACAACAGGCTGGCTCTACTCTGCCCCAACAACAGCCTCCCTCTACTCTGCCCCAACAACAGACTCCCTCTACTCTGCCCCAACAAAAGGCTCCCTCTACTCTGCCCCAACAACAGTCTCCCTCTACTCTGCCCCAACAATAGGCTCCCTCTACTCTGCCTCAACAACAGGCTCCCTCTACTCTGCCCCAACAACAGGCTCCCTCTACTCTGCCCCAACAAAAGGCTCCCTCTACTCTGCCCCAGCAACGGGCTCCCTCTACTCTGCCCCAACAACAGGCTCCCTCTACTCTGCCCCAACAACAGACTCCCTCTTCTCTGCCCCAACAATAGGCTCCCTCTACTCTGCCCCAACAACAGGCTCCCTCTACTCTGCCCCAACAACAGGCTCCCTCTACTCTGCCCCAACAACAGGCTCCCTCTACTCTGCCCCAACAGCAGGCTCCCTCTACTCTGCCCCAACAATAGGCTGGCTCTACTCTGCCCCAACAACAGGCTCCCTCTACTCTGCCCCAACAACAGGCTCCCTCTACTCTGCCCCAACAACAGACTCCCTCTACTCTGCCACAACAACAGACTCCCTCTACTCTGCCCCAACAACAGACTCCCTCTACTCTGTCCCAACAACAGGCTTCCTCTGCTCTGCCCCAACAACAGGCTCCCTCTACTCTGCCCCAACAACAGGCTCCCTCTACTCTGCCCCAACAACAGGTTCCCTCTACTCTGCCCCAACAACAGGCTCCCTCTACTCTGCCCCAACAACAGGCTGGCTCTACTCTGCCCCAACAACAGGCTCCCTCTACTCTGCCCCAACAACAGGCTCCCTCTACTCTGCCCAAACAACAGGCTGGCTCTGCTCTGCCCCAACAACAGACTCCCTCTACTCTGCCTCAACAACAGGTTCCCTCTACTCTGCCCCAACGACAGGTTCCCTCTACTCTGCCCCAACAACAGGCTCTCTCTACTCTGCCCCAACAACAGGCTCCCTCTACTCTGCCCCAACAACAGGTACCCTCTACTCTGCCCTAACATCAGGCTCCCTCTACTCTGCCCCAACAACAGGCTCCCTCTACTCTGCTCCAACAACAGGCTCCCTCTACTCTGCCCCAACAACAGGCTCCCTCTACTCTGCCCCAACAACAGGCTCCCTCTACTCTGCCCCAACAACAGACTCCCTCTACTCTGTCCCAACAACAGGCTGGCTCTACTCTGCCCCAGCAAGAGGCTGGCTCGACTCTGCCCCAACAACAGGCTCCCTCTACTCGGCCCCAACAACAGGCTCCCTCTACTCTGCCCCAACAACAGGCTCCCTCTACTCTGCCCCAACAACAGGCTCCCTCTACTCTGCCCCAACAACAGGCTCCCTCTACTCTGCCCCAACAACAGGCTCCCTCTACTCTGCCCCAACAACAGCTCCCTCTAATCCGCCCCAACAACAGGCTGGCTCTACTCTGCCCCAACAACAGGCTCCCTCTACTCTGCCCCAACAACAGGCTGGCTGTACTCTGCCCCAACAACAGGCTGGCTCTACTCTGCTCCAACAACAGGCTCCCTCTACTCTGCCCCAACAACAGGCTCCATCTACTCTGCCCCAACAACAGGCTGGCTCTACTCTGCCCCAACAACAGGCTCCCTCTACTCTGCCCCAACAACAGGTTCCCTCCACTCTGCCCTAACATCAGGCTCCCTCTACTCTCCCCCAACAACAGGCTCCCTCTACTCTGCCCTAACAACAGGCTCCCTCTACTCTGCCCCAACAACAGACTCCCTCTTCTCTGCCCAACACCAAGCTCCCTCTACTCTGCCCCAACAACAGGCTCCCTCTGCTCTGCCCCAACAACAGGCTCCCTCTACTCTGCCCCAACAACAGGCTCCCTCTACTCTGCCCCAACAACAGACTCCCTCGACTCTGCCCCAACAACAGGCTGGCTCTACTCTGCCCCAACAACAGCCTCCCTCTACTCTGCCCCAACAACCGACTCCCTCTACTCTGCCCCAACAACAGGCTCCCTCTACTCTGCCCCAACAACAGTCTCCCTCTACTCTGCCCCAACAACAGGCTCCCTCTACTCTGCCCCAACAACAGGCTCCCACTACTCTGCCCCAACAACAGGCTCCCTCTACTCTGCCCCAACAAAAGGCTCCCTCTACTCTGCCCCAGCAACAGGCTCCCTCTACTCTGCCCCAACAACAGGCTCCCTCTACTCTGCCCCAACAACAGACTCCCTCTACTCTGCCCCAACAACAGGCTCCCTCTACTCTGCCCCAACAACAGGCTCCCTCTACTCTGCCCCAACAACAGGCTCCCTCTACTCTGCCCTAACAACAGGCTCCCTCTACTCTGCCCCAACAGCAGGCTCCCTCTACTCTGCCCCAACAACAGGCTGGCTCTACTCTGCCCCAACAACAGGCTCCCTCTACTCTGCCCCAACAACAGACTCCCTCTACTCTGCCCCAACAACAGACTCCCTCTACTCTGCCCCAACAACAGACTCCCTCTACTCTGCCCCAACAACCGACTCCCTCTACCCTGCCCCAACAACAGGCTTCCCCTACTCTGCCCCAACAACAGGCTCCCTGTACTCTGCCCCAACAACAGGCTCCCTCTACTCTGCCCCAACAACAGGTTCCCTCTACTCTGCCCCAACAACAGGCTCCCTCTACTCTGCTCCAACAACAGGCTCCCTCTACTCTGCCCCAACAACAGGCTCCCTCTACTCTGCCCCAACAACAGGCTCCCTCTACTCTGCCCCAACAACAGACTCCCTCTACTCTGTCCCAACAACAGGCTGGCTCTACTCTGCCCCAGCAAGAGGCTGGCTCGACTCTGCCCCAACAACAGGCTCCCTCTACTCGGCCCCAACAACAGGCTCCCTCTACTCTGCCCCAACAACAGGCTCCCTCTACTCTGCCCCAACAACAGGCTCCCTCTACTCTGCCCCAACAACAGGCTCCCTCTACTCTGCCCCAACAACAGGCTCCCTCTACTCTGCCCCAACAACAGCTCCCTCTAATCCGCCCCAACAACAGGCTGGCTCTACTCTGCCCCAACAACAGGCTCCCTCTACTCTGCCCCAACAACAGGCTGGCTGTACTCTGCCCCAACAACAGGCTGGCTCTACTCTGCTCCAACAACAGGCTCCCTCTACTCTGCCCCAACAACAGGCTCCCTCTACTCTGCCCCAACAACAGGCTGGCTCTACTCTGCCCCAACAACAGGCTCCCTCTACTCTGCCCCAACAACAGGTTCCCTCCACTCTGCCCTAACATCAGGCTCCCTCTACTCTCCCCCAACAACAGGCTCCCTCTACTCTGCCCTAACAACAGGCTCCCTCAACTCTGCCCCAACAACAGACTCCCTCTTCTCTGCCCAACACCAAGCTCCCTCTACTCTGCCCCAACAACAGGCTCCCTCTGCTCTGCCCCAACAACAGGCTCCCTCTACTCTGCCCCAACAACAGGCTCCCTCTACTCTGCCCCAACAACAGACTCCCTCGACTCTGCCCCAACAACAGGCTGGCTCTACTCTGCCCCAACAACAGCCTCCCTCTACTCTGCCCCAACAACAGACTCCCTCTACTCTGCCCCAACAACAGGCTCCCTCTACTCTGCCCCAACAACAGTCTCCCTCTACTCTGCCCCAACAACAGGCTCCCTCTACTCTGCCCCAACAACAGGCTCCCACTACTCTGCCCCAACAACAGGCTCCCTCTACTCTGCCCCAACAAAAGGCTCCCTCTACTCTGCCCCAGCAACAGGCTCCCTCTACTCTGCCCCAACAACAGGCTCCCTCTACTCTGCCCCAACAACAGACTCCCTCTACTCTGCCCCAACAACAGGCTCCCTCTACTCTGCCCCAACAACAGGCTCCCTCTACTCTGCCCCAACAACAGGCTCCCTCTACTCTGCCCTAACAACAGGCTCCCTCTACTCTGCCCCAACAGCAGGCTCCCTCTACTCTGCCCCAACAACAGGCTGGCTCTACTCTGCCCCAACAACAGGCTCCCTCTACTCTGCCCCAACAACAGGCTCCCTCTACTCTGCCCCAACAACAGACTCCCTCTACTCTGCCCCAACAACAGACTCCCTCTACTCTGCCCCAACAACCGACTCCCTCTACCCTGCCCCAACAACAGGCTTCCCCTACTCTGCCCCAACAACAGGCTCCCTGTACTCTGCCCCAACAACAGGCTCCCTCTACTCTGCCCCAACAACAGGTTCCCTCTACTCTGCCCCAACAACAGGCTCCCTCTACTCTGCCCCAATAACAGGCTCCCTCTACTCTGCCCCAACAACAGGCTCCCTCTACTCTGCCCCAACAACAGGCTCCCTCTACTCTGCCCCAACAACAGGCTCCCTCTACTCTGCCCCAACAACAGGCTGGCTCTACTCTGCCCCAACAACAGGCTCCCTCTACTCTGCCCCAACAACAGGCTCCCTCTACTCTGCCCAAACAACAGGCTGGCTCTGCTCTGCCCCAACAACAGACTCCCTCTACTCTGCCTCAACAACAGGCTCCCTCTACTCTCCCCCAACAACAGGTTCCCTCTACTCTGCCCCAACAACAGGCTCCCTCTACTCTGCCCCAAAAACAGGCTCCCTATACTCTGCCCCAACAACAGGCTCCCTCTACTCTGCCCCAACAAAAGACTCCCTCTACTCTGCCCCAACAACAGGCTGGCTCTACTCTGCCCCAACAACAGGCTCCCTCTACTCTGCCCCAACAACAGACTCCCTCTACTCTGTCCCAACAACAGGCTCCCTCTACTCTGCCCCAACAACAGGCTCCCTCTACTCTGCCCCAACAACAGACTCCCTCTACTCTGCCCCAACAACAGGCTCCCTCTACTCTGCCCCAACAACAGGCTCCCTCTACTCTGCCCCAACAACAGACTCCCTCTGCTCTGCCCCAACAACAAGCTCCCTCTACTCTGCCCCAACAACAGGCTCCCTCTACTCTGCCCCAACAACAGACTCCCTCGACTCTGCCCCAACAACAGGCTGGCTCTACTCTGCCCCAACAACAGCCTCCCTCTACTCTGCCCCAACAACAGACTCCCTCTACTCTGCACCAACAACAGGCTCCCTCTACTCTGCCCCAACAACAGTCTCCCTCTACTCTGCCCCAACAACAGGCTCCCTCTACTCTGCCCCAACAACAGGCTCCCACTACTCTGCCCCAACAACAGGCTCCCTCTACTCTGCCCCAACAAAAGGCTCCCTCTACTCTGCCCCAGCAACAGGCTCCCTCTACTCTGCCCCAACAACAGGCTCCCTCTACTCTGCCCCAACAACAGACTCCCTCTACTCTGCCCCAACAAAAGGCTCCCTCTACTCTGCCCCAACAACAGGCTCCCTCTACTCTGCCCCAACAACAGGCTCCCTCTACTCTGCACTAACAACAGGCTCCCTCTACTCTGCCCCAACAGCAGGCTCCCTCTACTCTGCCCCAACAACAGGCTGGCTCTACTCTGCCCCAACAACAGGCTCCCTCTACTCTGCCCCAACAACAGGCTCCCTCTACTCTGCCCCAACAACAGACTCCCTCTACTCTGCCCCAACAACAGACTCCCTCTACTCTGCCCCAACAACCGACTCCCTCTACCCTGCCCCAACAACAGGCTTCCTCTACTCTGCCCCAACAACAGGCTCCCTCTACTCTGCCCCTACAACAGGCTCCCTCTACTCTGCCCCAACAACAGGTTCCCTCTACTCTGCCCCAACAACAGGCTCCCTCTACTCTGCCCCAATAACAGGCTCCCTCTACTCTGCCCCAACAACAGGCTCCCTCTACTCTGCCCCAACAACAGGCTCCCTCTACTCTGCCCCAACAACAGACTCCCTCTTCTCTGCCCAACACCAAGCTCCCTCTACTCTGCCCCAACAACAGGCTCCCTCTGCTCTGCCCCAACAACAGGCTCCCTCTACTCTGCCCCAACAACAGGCTCCCTCTACTCTGCCCCAACAACAGACTCCCTCGACTCTGCCCCAACAACAGGCTGGCTCTACTCTGCCCCAACAACAGCCTCCCTCTACTCTGCCCCAACAACAGACTCCCTCTAATCTGCCCCAACAACAGGCTCCCTCTACTCTGCCCCAACAACAGTCTCCCTCTACTCTGCCCCAACAACAGGCTCCCTCTACTCTGCCCCAACAACAGGCTCCCACTACTCTGCCCCAACAACAGGCTCCCTCTACTCTGCCCCAACAAAAGGCTCCCTCTACTCTGCCCCAGCAACAGGCTCCCTCTACTCTGCCCCAACAACAGGCTCCCTCTACTCTGCCCCAACAACAGACTCCCTCTACTCTGCCCCAACAACAGGCTCCCTCTACTCTGCCCCAACAACAGGCTCCCTCTACTCTGCCCCAACAACAGGCTCCCTCTACTCTGCCCTAACAACAGGCTCCCTCTACTCTGCCCCAACAGCAGGCTCCCTCTACTCTGCCCCAACAACAGGCTGGCTCTACTCTGCCCCAACAACAGGCTCCCTCTACTCTGCCCCAACAACAGGCTCCCTCTACTCTGCCCCAACAACAGACTCCCTCTACTCTGCCCCAACAACAGACTCCCTCTACTCTGCCCCAACAACCGACTCCCTCTACCCTGCCCCAACAACAGGCTTCCCCTACTCTGCCCCAACAACAGGCTCCCTGTACTCTGCCCCAACAACAGGCTCCCTCTACTCTGCCCCAACAACAGGTTCCCTCTACTCTGCCCCAACAACAGGCTCCCTCTACTCTGCCCCAATAACAGGCTCCCTCTACTCTGCCCCAACAACAGGCTCCCTCTACTCTGCCCCAACAACAGGCTCCCTCTACTCTGCCCCAACAACAGGCTCCCTCTACTCTGCCCCAACAACAGGCTGGCTCAACTCTGCCCCAACAACAGGCTCCCTCTACTCTGCCCCAACAACAGGCTCCCTCTACTCTGCCCAAACAACAGGCTGGCTCTGCTCTGCCCCAACAACAGACTCCCTCTACTCTGCCTCAACAACAGGCTCCCTCTACTCTCCCCCAACAACAGGTTCCCTCTACTCTGCCCCAACAACAGGCTCCCTCTACTCTGCCCCAAAAACAGGCTCCCTATACTCTGCCCCAACAACAGGCTCCCTCTACTCTGCCCCAACGAAAGACTCCCTCTACTCTGCCCCAACAACAGGCTGGCTCTACTCTGCCCCAACAACAGGCTCCCTCTACTCTGCCCCAACAACAGACTCCCTCTACTCTGTCCCAACAACAGGCTCCCTCTACTCTGCCCCAACAACAGGCTCCCTCTACTCTGCCCCAACAACAGACTCCCTCTACTCTGCCCCAACAACAGGCTCCCTCTACTCTGCCCCAACAACAGGCTCCCTCTACTCTGCCCCAACAACAGACTCCCTCTGCTCTGCCCCAACAACAAGCTCCCTCTACTCTGCCCCAACAACAGGCTCCCTCTACTCTGCCCCAACAACAGACTCCCTCGACTCTGCCCCAACAACAGGCTGGCTGTACTCTGCCCCAACAACAGCCTCCCTCTACTCTGCCCCAACAACAGACTCCCTCTACTCTGCCCCAACAACAGGCTCCCTCTACTCTGCCCCAACAACAGTCTCCCTCTACTCTGCCCCAACAACAGGCTCCCTCTACTCTGCCCCAACAACAGGCTCCCACTACTCTGCCCCAACAACAGGCTCCCTCTACTCTGCCCCAACAAAAGGCTCCCTCTACTCTGCCCCAGCAACAGGCTCCCTCTACTCTGCCCCAACAACAGGCTCCCTCTACTCTGCCCCAACAACAGACTCCCTCTACTCTGCCCCAACAACAGGCTCCCTCTACTCTGCCCCAACAACAGGCTCCCTCTACTCTGCCCCAACAACAGGCTCCCTCTACTCTGCCCTAACAACAGGCTCCCTCTACTCTGCCCCAACAGCAGGCTCCCTCTACTCTGCCCCAACAACAGGCTGGCTCTACTCTGCCCCAACAACAGGCTCCCTCTACTCTGCCCCAACAACAGGCTCCCTCTACTCTGCCCCAACAACAGACTCCCTCTACTCTGCCCCAACAACAGACTCCCTCTACTCTGCCCCAACAACCGACTCCCTCTACCCTGCCCCAACAACAGGCTTCCTCTACTCTGCCCCAACAACAGGCTCCCTCTACTCTGCCCCAACAACAGGCTCCCTCTACTCTGCCCCAACAACAGGTTCCCTCTACTCTGCCCCAACAACAGGCTCCCTCTACTCTGCCCCAATAACAGGCTCCCTCTACTCTGCCCCAACAACAGGCTCCCTCTACTCTGCCCCAACAACAGGCTCCCTCTACTCTGCCCCAACAACAGGCTCCCTCTACTCTGCCCCAACAACAGGCTGGCTCTACTCTGCCCCAACAACAGGCTCCCTCTACTCTGCCCCAACAACAGGCTCCCTCTACTCTGCCCAAACAACAGGCTGGCTCTGCTCTGCCCCAACAACAGACTCCCTCTACTCTGCCTCAACAACAGGCTCCCTCTACTCTCCCCCAACAACAGGTTCCCTCTACTCTGCCCCAACAACAGGCTCCCTCTACTCTGCCCCAAAAACAGGCTCCCTATACTCTGCCCCAACAACAGGCTCCCTCTACTCTGCCCCAACAAAAGACTCCCTCTACTCTGCCCCAACAACAGGCTGGCTCTACTCTGCCCCAACAACAGGCTCCCTCTACTCTGCCCCAACAACAGACTCCCTCTACTCTGTCCCAACAACAGGCTCCCTCTACTCTGCCCCAACAACAGGCTCCCTCTACTCTGCCCCAACAACGGACTCCCTCTACTCTGCCCCAACAACAGGCTCCCTCTACTCTGCCCCAACAACAGGCTCCCTCTACTCTGCCCCAACAACAGACTCCCTCTGCTCTGCCCCAACAACAAGCTCCCTCTACTCTGCCCCAACAACAGGCTCCCTCTACTCTGCCCCAACAACAGGCTCCCTCTACTCTGCCCCAACAACAGGCTGGCTCTACTCTGCCACAACAACAGGCTCCCTCTACTCTGCCCCAACAACAGGTTCCCTCTACTCTGCCCTAACATCAGGCTCCCTCTACTCTGCCCCAACAACAGGCTCCCTCTACTCTGCCCCAACAACAGGCTCCCTCTACTCTGCCCCAACAACAGGCTCCCTCTACTCTGCTCCAACAACAGACTCCCTCTACTCTGCCCCAACAACAGGCTCCCTCTACTCTGCCCCAACAACAGGCTCCCTCTACTCTGCCCTAACATCAGGCTCCCTCTACTCTGCCCCAACAACAGGCTCCCTCTACTCTGCCCCAACAACAGGCTCCCTCTACTCTGCCCCAACAACAGGCTCCCTCTACACTGCCCCAACAACAGACTCCCTCTACTCTGCCCCAACAACAGGCTGGCTCTACTCTGCCCCAACAACAGGCTCCCTCTACTCTGCCCCAACAACAGACTCCCTCTACTCTGCCCCAACAACTGGCTCCCTCTACTCTGCCCCAACAACAGGCTGGCTCTACTCTGCCTCAACAACAGGCTCCCTCTACTCTGTCCCAACAACAGGCTCCCGCTAGTCTGCCCCAACAACAGACTCCCTCTACTCTGCCCCAACAACAAGCTCCCTCTACTCTGCCCCAACAACAGGCTCCCTCTACTCTGCCTCAACAACAGGCTCCCTCTACTCTGCCCAACAACAGACTCCCTCTACTCTGCCCCAACAACAGGCTGGCTCCACTCTGCCCCAACAACAGACTCCCTCTACTCTGCCCAAACAACAGGCTCCCTCTACTCTGCCCCAACAACAGGCTCCCTCTACTCTGCCCCAACCACAGGCTCCCTCTACTCTGCCCCAACAACAGACTCCCTCTACTCTGCCCCAACAACAGGCTCCCTCTACTCTGCCCCAACAACAGGCTGGCTCTACTCTGCCCCAGCAACAGGCTCCCTCTACTCTGCCCCAACAACAGACTCCCTCTACTCTGCCCAAACACCAGGCTGGCTCTACTCTGCCCCAACAACAGGCTCCCTCTACTCTGCCCCAACAACAGGCTCCCTCTACTCTGCCCCAGCAACAGGCTGGCTCTACTCTGCCCCAACAACAGGCTCCCTCTACTCGGCCCCAACAACAGGCTCCCTCTACTCTGCCCCAACAACAGACTCCCTCTTCTCTGCCCCAACAACAGGCTCCCTCTACTCTGCCCCAACAACAGCTCCCTCTAATCCGCCCCGACAACAGGCTGGCTCCACTCTGCCCCAACAACAGGTTCCCTCTACTCTGCCCCAACACCAAGCTCCCTCTACTCTGCCCCAACAACAGGCTCCCTCTGCTCTGCCCAAACAACAGGCTCCCTCTACTCTGCCCCAACAACAGGCTCCCTCTACTCTGCCCCAACAACAGACTCCCTCTACTCTGCCCCAACAACAGGCTGGCTCTACTCTGCCCCAACAATAGGCTCCCTCTACTCTGCCCCAACAACAGGCTCCCTCTTCTCTGCCCCAACAACAGGCTCCCTCTACTCTGCCCCAAAAAAATGCTCCCTCTACTCTGCCCCAGCAACGGGCTCCCTCTACTCTGCCCCAACAACAGGCTCCCTCTACTCTGCCCCAACAACAGACTCCCTCTTCTCTGCCCCAACAACAGGCTCCCTCTACTCTGCCCCAACAAAAGGCTCCCTCTACTCTGCGCCAACAACAGGCTCCCTCTACTCTGCCCCAACAACAGGCTCCCTCTACTCTGCCCCAACAGCAGGCTCCCTCTACTCTGCCCCAACAACAGGCTGGCTCTACTCTGCCCCAACAACAGGCTCCCTCTACTCTGCCCCAACAACAGGCTCCCTCTACTCTGCCCCAACAACAGACTCCCTCTACTCTGCCACAACAACAGACTCCCTCTACTCTGCCCCAACAACGGACTCCCTCTACTCTGTCCCAACAACAGGCTTCCTCTACTCTGCCCCAACAACAGGCTCCCTCTACTCTGCCCCAACAACAGGCTCCCTCTACTCTGCCCCAACAACAGGTTCCCTCTCCTCTGCCCCAACAACAGGCTCCCTCTACTCTGCCCCAACAACAGGCTGGCTCTACTCTGCCCCAACAACAGGCTCCCTCTACTCTGCCCCAACAACAGGCTCCCTCTACTCTGCCCAAACAACAGGCTGGCTCTGCTTTGCCCCAACAACAGACTCCCTCTACTCTGCCTCAACAACAGGTTCCCTCTACTCTGCCCCAACGACAGGTTCCCTCTACTCTGCCCCAACAACAGGCTCTCTCTACTCTGCCCCAACAACAGGCTCCCTCTACTCTGCCCCAACAACAGTTACCCTCTACTCTGCCCTAACATCAGGCTCCCTCTACTCTGCCCCAACAACAGGCTCCCTCTACTCTGCTCCAACAACAGGCTCCCTCTACTCTGCCCCAACAACAGGCTCCCTCTACTCTGCCCCAACAACAGGCTCCCTCTACTCTGCCCCAACAACAGACTCCCTCTACTCTGTCCCAACAACAGGCTGGCTCTACTCTGCCCCAGCAACAGGCTGGCTCGACTCTGCCCCAACAACAGGCTCCCTCTACTCGGCCCCAACAACAGGCTCCCTCTACTCTGCCCCAACAACAGGCTCCCTCTACTCTGCCCCAACAACAGGCTCCCTCTACTCTGCCCCAACAACAGGCTCCCTCTACTCTGCCCCAACAACAGGCTCCCTCTACTCTGCCCCAACAACAGCTCCCTCTAATCCGCCCCAACAACAGGCTGGCTCTATTCTGCCCCAACAACAGGCTCCCTCTACTCTGCCCCAACAACAGGCTGGCTGTACTCTGCCCCAACAACAGGCTGGCTCTACTCTGCCCCAACAACAGGCTCCCTCTACTCTGCCCCAACAACAGGCTCCCTCTACTCTGCCCCAACAACAGGCTGGCTCTACTCTGCCTCAACAACAGGCTCCCTCTACTCTGCCCCAACGACAGGTTCCCTCTACTCTGCCCCAACAACAGGCTCCCTCTACTCTGCCCCAACAACAGGCTCCCTCTACTCTGCCCTAACATCAGGCTTCCTCTACTCTGCCCCAACAACAGGCTGGCTCTACTCTGCCCCAACAACAGGCTCCCTCTACTCTGCCCCAACAACAGACTCCCTCTACTCTGTCCCAACAACAGGCTGGCTCTACTCTGCGCCAGCAACAGGCTGGCTCTACTCTGCCCCAACAACAGGCTCCCTCTACTCGGCCCCAACAACAGGCTCCCTCTACTCTGCCCCAACAACAGGCTCCCTCTACTCTGCCCCAACAACAGGCTCCCTCTACTCTGCCCCAACAACAGCTCCCTCTAATCCGCCCCAACAACAGGCTGGCTCTACTCTGCCCCAACAACAGGCTCCCTCTACTCTGCAGCAACAACAGGCTGGCTGTACTCTGCCCCAACAACAGGCTGGCTCTACTCTGCCCCAACAACAGGCTCCCTCTACTCTGCCCCAACAACAGGCTCACTCTACTCTGCCCCAACAACAGGCTGGCGCTACTCTGCCCCAACAACAGGCTCCCTCTACTCTGCCCCAACAACAGGTTCCCTCCACTCTGCCCTAACATCAGGCTCCCTCTACTCTCCCCCAACAACAGGCTCCCTCTACTCTGCCCCAACAACAGGCTCCCTCTACTCTGCCCCAACAACAGACTCCCTCTTCTCTGCCCAACACCAAGCTCCCTCTACTCTGCCCCAACAACAGGCTCCCTCTGCTCTGCCCCAACAACAGGCTCCCTCTACTCTTCCCCAACAACAGGCTCCCTCTAATCTGCCCCAACAACAGACTCCCTCGACTCTGCCCCAACAACAGGCTGGCTCTGCTCTGCCTCAACAACAGCCTCCCTCTACTCTGCCCCAACAACAGACTCCCTCTACTCTGCCCCAACAACAGGCTCCCTCTACTCTGCCCCAACAACAGTCTTCCTCTACTCTGCCCCAACAACAGGCTCCCTCTACTCAGCCCCAACAACAGGCTCCCACTACTCTGCCCCAACAACAGGCTCCCTCTACTCTGCCCCAACAAAAGGCTCCCTCTACTCTGCCCCAGCAACAGGCTCCCTCTACTCTGCCCCAACAACAGGCTCCCTCTACTCTGTCCCAAGAACAGACTCCCTCTACTCTGCCCCAACAACAGGCTCCCTCTACTCTGCCCCAACAACAGGCTCCCTCTACTCTGCCCCAACAACAGGCTCCCTCTACTCTGCCCCAACAACAGGCTCCCTCTACTCTGCCCCAACAACAGGCTGGCTCGACTCTGCCACAACAACAGGCTCCCTCTACTCTGCCCCAACAACAGGTTCCCTCTACTCTGCCCCAACAACAGGCTCCCTCTACTCTGCCCCAACAACAGGCTCCCTCTACTCTGCCCCAACAACAGGCTCCCTCTACTCTGCCCCAACAACAGGCTCCCTCTACTCTGCTCCAACAACAGACTCCCTCTACTCTGCCCCAACAACAGACTCCCTCTACTCTGCCCCAACAACAGGCTCCCTCTACTCTGCCCCAACAACAGGCTCCCTCTACTCTGCCCCAACAACAGGCTCCCTCTACTCTGCTCCAACAACAGACTCCCTCTACTCTGCCCCAACAACAGACTCCCTCTACTCTGCCCAAACAACAGGCTCCCTCTACTCTGCCCCAACAACAGGCTCCCTCTACTCTGCCCCAACAACAGGCTGGCTCTACTCTGCCCCAACAACAGGCTCCCTCTACTCTGCCCCAACAACAGGCTCCCTCTACTCTGCCCCAACAACAGGCTGGCTCTGCTCTGCCCCAACAACAGACTCCCTCTACTCTGCCTCAACAACAGGCTCCCTCTACTCTGCCCCAACAACAGGTTCCCTCTACTCTGCCCCAACAACAGGCTCCCTCTACTCTGCCCCAACAACAGGCTCCCTCTACTCTGCCCTAACATCAGGCTCCCTCTACTCTGCCCCAACAACAGGCTCACTCTACTCTGCCCCAACAACAGGCTCCCTCTACTCTGCCCCAACAACAGGCTCCCTCTACACTGCCCCAACAACAGACTCCCTCTACTCTGCCCCAACAACAGGCTGGCTCTACTCTGCCCCAACAACAGGCTCCCTCTACTCTGCCCCAACAACAGACTCCCTCTACTCTGCCCCAACAACAGGCTCCCTCTACTCTGCCCCAACAACAGGCTGGCTCTACTCTGCCTCAACAACAGGCTCCCTCTACCATGTCCCAACAACAGGCTCCCGCTACTCTGCCCCAACAACAGACTCCCTCTACTCTGCCCCAACAACAAGCTCCCTCTACTCTGCCCCAACAACAGGCTCCCTCTACTCTGCCCCAACAACAGGCTCCCTCTACTCTGCCCCAACAACAGACTCCCTCTACACTGCCCCAACAACAGGCTGGCTCCACTCTGCCCCAATAACAGGCTCCCTCTACTCTGCCCCAACAACAGACTCCCTCTACTCTGCCCCAACAACAGGCTCCCTCTACTCAGCCCCAACCACAGGCTCCCTCTACTCTGCCCCAACAACAGACTCCCTCTACTCTGCCCCAACAAAAGGCTCCCTCTACTCTGCCCCAACAACAGGCTGGCTCTACTCTGCCCCAGCAACAGGCTCCCTCTACTCTGCCCCAACAACAGGCTCCCTCTACTCTGCCCCAACAACAGGCTGGCTCTACTCTGCCCCAACAACAGGCTCCCTCTACTCTGCCCCAACAACAGGCTCCCTCTACTCTGCCCCAACAACAGGCTGGCTCTGCTCTGCCCCAACAACAGACTCCCTCTACTCTGCCTCAACAACAGGCTCCCTCTACTCTGCCCCAACAACAGGTTCCCTCTACTCTGCCCCAACAACAGGCTCCCTCTACTCTGCCCCAACAACAGGCTCCCTCTACTCTGCCCTAACATGAGGCTCCCTCGACTCTGCCCCAACAACAGGCTCACTCTACTCTGCCCCAACAACAGGCTCCCTCTACTCTGCCCCAACAACAGGCTCCCCCTACACTGCCCCAACAACAGACTCCCTCTACTCTGCCCCAACAACAGGCTCCCTCTACTCTGCCCCAACAACAGGTTCCCTCTACTCTGCCCCAACAACAGGCTCCCTCTACTCTGCCCCAACAACAGGCTCCCTCTACTCTGCCCTAACATGAGGCTCCCTCTACTCTGCCCCAACAACAGGCTCACTCTACTCTGCCCCAACAACAGGCTCCCTCTACTCTGCCCCAACAACAGGCTCCCTCTACACTGCCCCAACAACAGACTCCCTCTACTCTGCCCCAACAACAGGCTGGCTCTACTCTGCCCCAACAACAGGCTCCCTCTACTCTGCCCCAACAACAGACTCCCTCTACTCTGCCCCAACAACAGGCTCCCTCTACTCTGCCCCAACAACAGGCTGGCTCTACTCTGCCTCAACAACAGGCTCCCTCTACTCTGTCCCAACAACAGGCTCCCGCTACTCTGCCCCAACAACAGACTCCCTCTACTCTGCCCCAACAACAAGCTCCCTCTACTCTGCCCCAACAACAGGCTCCCTCTACTCTGCCCCAACAACAGGCTCCCTCTACTCTGCCCCAACAACAGACTCCCTCTACTCTGCCCCAACAACAGGCTGGCTCCACTCTGCCCCAACAACAGGCTCCCTCTACTCTGCCCCAACAACAGGCTCCCTCTACTCTGCCCCAACCACAGGCTCCCTCTACTCTGCCCCAACAACAGACTCCCTCTACTCTGCCCCAACAACAGGCTCCCTCTACTCTGCCCCAACAACAGGCTGTCTCTACTCTGCCCCAGCAACAGGCTCCCTCTACTCTGCCCCAACAACAGGCTCCCTCTACTCTGCCCAAACACCAGGCTGGCTCTACTCTGCCCCAACAACAGGCTCCCTCTACTCTGCCCCAACAACAGACTCCCTCTACTCTGCCCCAACAACAGGCTCCCTCTACTCTGCCCCAACCACAGGCTCCCTCTACTCTGCCCCAACAACAGACTCCCTCTACTCTGCCCAACAACAGGCTCCCTCTACTCTGCCCCAACAACAGGCTGGCTCTACTCTGCCCCAGCAACAGGCTCCCTCTACTCTGCCCCAACAACAGGCTCCCTCTACTCTGCCCAAACACCAGGCTGGCTCTACTCTGCCCCAACAACAGGCTCCCTCTACTCTGCACCAACAACAGTCTCCCTCTACTCTGCCCCAGCAACAGGCTGGCTCTACTCTGCCCCAACAACAGGCTCCCTCTACTCGGCCCCAACAACAGGCTCCCTCTATTCTGCCCCAACAACAGGCTCCCTCTACTCTGCCCCAACAACAGGCTCCCTCTACTCTGCCCCAACAACAGCTCCCTCTAATCCGCCCCGACAACAGGCTGGCTCTACTCTGCCCCAACAACAGGTTCCCTCTACTCTGCCCCAACAACAGGCTGGCTGTACTCTGCCCCAACAACAGGCTGGCTCTACTCTGCCCCAACATCAGGCTCCCTCTACTCTGCCCCAACAACAGGCTCCCTCTACTCTGCCCCAACAACAGGCTGTCTCTACTCTGCCCCAACAACAGGCTCCCTCTACTCTGCCCCAACAACAGGTTCCCTCTACTCTGCCCTAACATCAGGCTCCCTCTTCTCTCCCCCAACAACAGGCTCCCTCTACTCTGCCCCAACAACAGGCTCCCTCTACTCTGCCCCAACAACAGACTCCCTCTACTGTGCCCCAACACCAAGCTCCCTCTACTCTGCCCCAACAACAGGCTCCCTCTGCTCTGCCCCAACAACAGGCTCCCTCTACTCTGCCCCAACAACAGGCTCCCTCTACTCTGCCCCAACAACAGACTCCCTCTACTCTGCCCCAACAACAGGCTGGCTCTACTCTGCCCCAACAACAGCCTCCCTCTACTCTGCCCCAACAACAGACTCCCTCTACTCTGCCCCAACAAAAGGCTCCCTCTACTCTGCCCCAACAACAGTCTCCCTCTACTCTGCCCCAACAACAGGCTCCCTCTACTCTGCCCCAACAACAGGCTCCCTCTACTCTGCCCCAACAACAGGCTCCCTCTAATCTGCCCCAACAAAAGGCTCCCTCTACTCTGCCCCAGCAACAGGCTCCCTCTACTCTGCCCCAACAACAGGCTCCCTCTACTCTGCCCCAACAACAGACTCCCTCTTCTCTGCCCCAACAACAGGCTCCCTCTACTCTGCCCCAACAACAGGCTCCCTCTACTCTGCCCCAACAACAGGCTCCCTCTACTCTGCCCCAACAACAGGCTCCCTCTACTCTGCCCCAACAGCAGGCTCCCTCTACTCTGCACCAACAACAGGCTGGCTCTACTCTGCCCCAACAACAGGCTCCCTCTACTCTGCCCCAACAACAGGCTCCCTCTACTCTGCCCCAACAACAGGCTGGCTCTACTCTGCCCCAACAACAGGCTCCCTCTACTCTGCCCCAACAACAGGCTCCCTCTACTCTGCCCCAACAACAGACTCCCTCTACTCTGCCCCAACAACAGACTCCCTCTACTCTGCCCCAACAACAGACTCCCTCCACTCTGTCCCAACAACAGGCTTCCTCTACTCTGCCCCAACAACAGGCTCCCTCTACTCTGCCCCAACAACAGGCTCCCTCTACTCTGCCCCAACAACAGGTTCCCTCTACTCTGCCCCAACAACAGGCTCCCTCTACTCTGCCCCAACAACAGGCTGGCTCTAATCTGCCCCAACAACAGGCTCCCTCTTCTCTGCCCCAACAACAGGTTCCCTCTACTCTGCCCCAACAACAGGCTCCCCCTACACTGCCCCAACAACAGACTCCCTCTACTCTGCCCCAACAACAGGCTCCCTCTACTCTGCCCCAACAACAGGTTCCCTCTACTCTGCCCCAACAACAGGCTCCCTCTACTCTGCCCCAACAACAGGCTCCCTCTACTCTGCCCCAACAACAGCTCCCTCTAATCCGCCCCGACAACAGGCTGGCTCTACTCTGCCCCAACAACAGGCTCCCTCTACTCTGCCCCAACAACAGGCTCCCTCTACTCTGCCGAAACAACAGGCTGGCTCTGCTCTGCCCCAACAACAGACTCCCTCTACTCTGCCTCAACAACAGGCTCCCTCTACTCTCCCCCAACAACAGGTTCCCTCTACTCTGCCCCAACAACAGGCTCCCTCTACTCTGCCCCAAAAACAGGCTCCCTATACTCTGCCCCAACAACAGGCTCCCTCTACTCTGCCCCAACAAAAGACTCCCTCTACTCTGCCCCAACAACAGGCTGGCTCTACTCTGCCCCAACAACAGGCTCCCTCTACTCTGCCCCAACAACAGACTCCCTCTACTCTGTCCCAACAACAGGCTCCCTCTACTCTGCCCCAACAACAGTCTCCCTCTACTCTGCCCCAACAACAGGCTCCCTCTACTCTGCCCCAACAACAGGCTCCCTCTACTCTGCCCCAACAACAGGCTCCCTCTACTCTGCCCCAACAAAAGGCTCCCTCTACTCTGCCCCAGCAACAGGCTCCCTCTACTCTGCCCCAACAACAGGCTCCCTCTACTCTGCCCCAACAACAGACTCCCTCTTCTCTGCCCCAACAACAGGCTCCCTCTACTCTGCCCCAACAACAGGCTCCCTCTACTCTGCCCCAACAACAGGCTCCCTCTACTCTGCCCCAACAACAGGCTCCCTCTACTCTGCCCCAACAGCAGGCTCCCTCTACTCTGCCCCAACAACAGGCTGGCTCTACTCTGCCCCAACAACAGGCTCCCTCTACTCTGCCCCAACAACAGGCTCCCTCTACTCTGCCCCAACAACAGACTCCCTCTACTCTGCCCCAACAACAGACTCCCTCTACTCTGCCCCAACAACAGACTCCCTCTACTCTGTCCCAACAACAGGCTTACTCTACTCTGCCCCAACAACAGGCTCCCTCTACTCTGCCCCAACAACAGGTTCCCTCTACTCTGCCCCAACAACAGGCTCCCTCTACTCTGCCCCAACAACAGGCTGGCTCTACTCTGCCCCAACAACAGGCTCCCTCTACTCTGCCCCAACAACAGGCTCCTTCTACTCTGCCCAAACAACAGGCTGGCTCTTCTCTGCCCCAACAACAGACTCCCTCTACTCTGCCTCAACAACAGGCTCCCTCTACTCTGCCCCAACGACAGGTTCCCTCTACTCTGCCCCAACAACAGGCTCCCTCTACTCTGCCCCAACAACAGGCTCCCTCTACTCTGCCCTAACATCAGGCTTCCTCTACTCTGCCCCAACAACAGGCTGGCTCTACTCTGCCCCAACAACAGGCTCCCTCTACTCTGCCCCAACAACAGACTCCCTCTACTCTGTCCCAACAACAGGCTGGCTCTACTCTGCGCCAGCAACAGGCTGGCTCTACTCTGCCCCAACAACAGGCTCCCTCTACTCGGCCCCAACAACAGGCTCCCTCTACTCTGCCCCAACAACAGGCTCCCTCTACTCTGCCCCAACAACAGGCTCCCTCTACTCTGCCCCAACAACAGCTCCCTCTAATCCGCCCCAACAACAGGCTGGCTCTACTCTGCCCCAACAACAGGCTCCCTCTACTCTGCAGCAACAACAGGCTGGCTGTACTCTGCCCCAACAACAGGCTGGCTCTACTCTGCCCCAACAACAGGCTCCCTCTACTCTGCCCCAACAACAGGCTCCCTCTACTCTGCCCCAACAACAGGCTGGCGCTACTCTGCCCCAACAACAGGCTCCCTCTACTCTGCCCCAACAACAGGTTCCCTCCACTCTGCCCTAACATCAGGTTCCCTCTACTCTCCCCCAACAACAGGCTCCCTCTACTCTGCCCCAACAACAGGCTCCCTCTACTCTGCCCCAACAACAGACTCCCTCTTCTCTGCCCAACACCAAGCTCCCTCTACTCTGCCCCAACAACAGGCTCCCTCTGCTCTGCCCCAACAACAGGCTCCCTCTACTCTTCCCCAACAACAGGCTCCCTCTACTCTGCCCCAACAACAGACTCCCTCGACTCTGCCCCAACAACAGGCTGGCTCTGCTCTGCCTCAACAACAGCCTCCCTCTACTCTGCCCCAACAACAGACTCCCTCTACTCTGCCCCAACAACAGGCTCCCTCTACTCTGCCCCAACAACAGTCTTCCTCTACTCTGCCCCAACAACAGGCTCCCTCTACTCAGCCCCAACAACAGGCTCCCACTACTCTGCCCCAACAACAGGCTCCCTCTACTCTGCCCCAACAAAAGGCTCCCTCTACTCTGCCCCAGCAACAGGCTCCCTCTACTCTGCCCCAACAACAGGCTCCCTCTACTCTGTCCCAACAACAGACTCCCTCTACTCTGCCCCAACAACAGGCTCCCTCTACTCTGCCCCAACAACAGGCTCCCTCTACTCTGCCCCAACAACAGGCTCCCTCTACTCTGCCCCAACAACAGGCTCCCTCTACTCTGCCCCAACAACAGGCTGGCTCGACTCTGCCACAACAACAGGCTCCCTCTACTCTGCCCCAACAACAGGTTCCCTCTACTCTGCCCCAACAACAGGCTCCCTCTACTCTGCCCCAACAACAGGCTCCCTCTACTCTGCCCCAACAACAGGCTCCCTCTACTCTGCCCCAACAACAGGCTCCCTCTACTCTGCTCCAACAACAGACTCCCTCTACTCTGCCCCAACAACAGACTCCCTCTACTCTGCCCCAACAACAGGCTCCCTCTACTCTGCCCCAACAACAGGCTCCCTCTACTCTGCCCCAACAACAGGCTCCCTCTACTCTGCTCCAACAACAGACTCCCTCTACTCTGCCCCAACAACAGACTCCCTCTACTCTGCCCAAACAACAGGCTCCCTCTACTCTGCCCCAACAACAGGCTCCCTCTACTCTGCCCCAACAACAGGCTGGCTCTACTCTGCCCCAACAACAGGCTCCCTCTACTCTGCCCCAACAACAGGCTCCCTCTACTCTGCCCCAACAACAGGCTGGCTCTGCTCTGCCCCAACAACAGACTCCCTCTACTCTGCCTCAACAACAGGCTCCCTCTACTCTGCCCCAACAACAGGTTCCCTCTACTCTGCCCCAACAACAGGCTCCCTCTACTCTGCCCCAACAACAGGCTCCCTCTACTCTGCCCTAACATCAGGCTCCCTCTACTCTGCCCCAACAACAGGCTCACTCTACTCTGCCCCAACAACAGGCTCCCTCTACTCTGCCCCAACAACAGGCTCCCTCTACACTGCCCCAACAACAGACTCCCTCTACTCTGCCCCAACAACAGGCTGGCTCTACTCTGCCCCAACAACAGGCTCCCTCTACTCTGCCCCAACAACAGACTCCCTCTACTCTGCCCCAACAACAGGCTCCCTCTACTCTGCCCCAACAACAGGCTGGCTCTACTCTGCCTCAACAACAGGCTCCCTCTACCATGTCCCAACAACAGGCTCCCGCTACTCTGCCCCAACAACAGACTCCCTCTACTCTGCCCCAACAACAAGCTCCCTCTACTCTGCCCCAACAACAGGCTCCCTCTACTCTGCCCCAACAACAGGCTCCCTCTACTCTGCCCCAACAACAGGCTGGCTCTACTCTGCCCCAACAACAGGCTCCCTCTACTCTGCCCCAACAACAGGCTCCCTCTACTCTGCCCCAACAACAGACTCCCTCTACTCTGCCCCAACAACAGACTCCCTCTACTCTGCCCCAACAACAGACTCCCTCTACTCTGTCCCAACAACAGGCTTACTCTACTCTGCCCCAACAACAGGCTCCCTCTACTCTGCCCCAACAACAGGTTCCCTCTACTCTGCCCCAACAACAGGCTCCCTCTACTCTGCCCCAACAACAGGCTGGCTCTACTCTGCCCCAACAACAGGCTCCCTCTACTCTGCCCCAACAACAGGCTCCTTCTACTCTGCCCAAACAACAGGCTGGCTCTTCTCTGCCCCAACAACAGACTCCCTCTACTCTGCCTCAACAACAGGCTCCCTCTACTCTGCCCCAACGACAGGTTCCCTCTACTCTGCCCCAACAACAGGCTCCCTCTACTCTGCCCCAACAACAGGCTCCCTCTACTCTGCCCTAACATCAGGCTTCCTCTACTCTGCCCCAACAACAGGCTGGCTCTACTCTGCCCCAACAACAGGCTCCCTCTACTCTGCCCCAACAACAGACTCCCTCTACTCTGTCCCAACAACAGGCTGGCTCTACTCTGCGCCAGCAACAGGCTGGCTCTACTCTGCCCCAACAACAGGCTCCCTCTACTCGGCCCCAACAACAGGCTCCCTCTACTCTGCCCCAACAACAGGCTCCCTCTACTCTGCCCCAACAACAGGCTCCCTCTACTCTGCCCCAACAACAGCTCCCTCTAATCCGCCCCAACAACAGGCTGGCTCTACTCTGCCCCAACAACAGGCTCCCTCTACTCTGCAGCAACAACAGGCTGGCTGTACTCTGCCCCAACAACAGGCTGGCTCTACTCTGCCCCAACAACAGGCTCCCTCTACTCTGCCCCAACAACAGGCTCCCTCTACTCTGCCCCAACAACAGGCTGGCGCTACTCTGCCCCAACAACAGGCTCCCTCTACTCTGCCCCAACAACAGGTTCCCTCCACTCTGCCCTAACATCAGGCTCCCTCTACTCTCCCCCAACAACAGGCTCCCTCTACTCTGCCCCAACAACAGGCTCCCTCTACTCTGCCCCAACAACAGACTCCCTCTTCTCTGCCCAACACCAAGCTCCCTCTACTCTGCCCCAACAACAGGCTCCCTCTGCTCTGCCCCAACAACAGGCTCCCTCTACTCTTCCCCAACAACAGGCTCCCTCTACTCTGCCCCAACAACAGACTCCCTCGACTCTGCCCCAACAACAGGCTGGCTCTGCTCTGCCTCAACAACAGCCTCCCTCTACTCTGCCCCAACAACAGACTCCCTCTACTCTGCCCCAACAACAGGCTCCCTCTACTCTGCCCCAACAACAGTCTTCCTCTACTCTGCCCCAACAACAGGCTCCCTCTACTCAGCCCCAACAACAGGCTCCCACTACTCTGCCCCAACAACAGGCTCCCTCTACTCTGCCCCAACAAAAGGCTCCCTCTACTCTGCCCCAGCAACAGGCTCCCTCTACTCTGCCCCAACAACAGGCTCCCTCTACTCTGTCCCAACAACAGACTCCCTCTACTCTGCCCCAACAACAGGCTCCCTCTACTCTGCCCCAACAACAGGCTCCCTCTACTCTGCCCCAACAACAGGCTCCCTCTACTCTGCCCCAACAACAGGCTCCCTCTACTCTGCCCCAACAACAGGCTGGCTCGACTCTGCCACAACAACAGGCTCCCTCTACTCTGCCCCAACAACAGGTTCCCTCTACTCTGCCCCAACAACAGGCTCCCTCTACTCTGCCCCAACAACAGGCTCCCTCTACTCTGCCCCAACAACAGGCTCCCTCTACTCTGCCCCAACAACAGGCTCCCTCTACTCTGCTCCAACAACAGACTCCCTCTACTCTGCCCCAACAACAGACTCCCTCTACTCTGCCCCAACAACAGGCTCCCTCTACTCTGCCCCAACAACAGGCTCCCTCTACTCTGCCCCAACAACAGGCTCCCTCTACTCTGCTCCAACAACAGACTCCCTCTACTCTGCCCCAACAACAGACTCCCTCTACTCTGCCCAAACAACAGGCTCCCTCTACTCTGCCCCAACAACAGGCTCCCTCTACTCTGCCCCAACAACAGGCTGGCTCTACTCTGCCCCAACAACAGGCTCCCTCTACTCTGCCCCAACAACAGGCTCCCTCTACTCTGCCCCAACAACAGGCTGGCTCTGCTCTGCCCCAACAACAGACTCCCTCTACTCTGCCTCAACAACAGGCTCCCTCTACTCTGCCCCAACAACAGGTTCCCTCTACTCTGCCCCAACAACAGGCTCCCTCTACTCTGCCCCAACAACAGGCTCCCTCTACTCTGCCCTAACATCAGGCTCCCTCTACTCTGCCCCAACAACAGGCTCACTCTACTCTGCCCCAACAACAGGCTCCCTCTACTCTGCCCCAACAACAGGCTCCCTCTACACTGCCCCAACAACAGACTCCCTCTACTCTGCCCCAACAACAGGCTGGCTCTACTCTGCCCCAACAACAGGCTCCCTCTACTCTGCCCCAACAACAGACTCCCTCTACTCTGCCCCAACAACTGGCTCCCTCTACTCTGCCCCAACAACAGGCTGGCTCTACTCTGCCTCAACAACAGGCTCCCTCTACCATGTCCCAACAACAGGCTCCCGCTACTCTGCCCCAACAACAGACTCCCTCTACTCTGCCCCAACAACAAGCTCCCTCTACTCTGCCCCAACAACAGGCTCCCTCTACTCTGCCCCAACAACAGGCTCCCTCTACTCTGCCCCAACAACAGACTCCCTCTACACTGCCCCAACAACAGGCTGGCTCCACTCTGCCCCAATAACAGGCTCCCTCTACTCTGCCCCAACAACAGACTCCCTCTACTCTGCCCCAACAACAGGCTCCCTCTACTCAGCCCCAACCACAGGCTCCCTCTACTCTGCCCCAACAACAGAC
Organism: Somniosus microcephalus; assembly: GCF_052327205.1. Classification (NCBI taxonomy): domain Eukaryota; kingdom Metazoa; phylum Chordata; class Chondrichthyes; order Squaliformes; family Somniosidae; genus Somniosus; species Somniosus microcephalus. The sequence goes on along the minus strand of NC_140987.1, from coordinate 332,030,882 downwards.
TCCCTCTACTCTGCCCCAACAAAAGGCTCCCTCTACTCTGCCCCAACAACAGGCTGGCTCTACTCTGCCCCAGCAACAGGCTCCCTCTACTCTGCCCCAACAACAGGCTGGCTCTACTCTGCCCCAACAACAGGCTCCCTCTACTCTGCCCCAACAACAGGCTCCCTCTACTCTGCCCCAACAACAGGCTGGCTCTGCTCTGCCCCAACAACAGACTCCCTCTACTCTGCCTCAACAACAGGCTCCCTCTACTCTGCCCCAACAACAGGTTCCCTCTACTCTGCCCCAACAACAGGCTCCCTCTACTCTGCCCCAACAACAGGCTCCCTCTACTCTGCCCTAACATGAGGCTCCCTCGACTCTGCCCCAACAACAGGCTCACTCTACTCTGCCCCAACAACAGGCTCCCTCTACTCTGCCCCAACAACAGGCTCCCCCTACACTGCCCCAACAACAGACTCCCTCTACTCTGCCCCAACAACAGGCTCCCTCTACTCTGCCCCAACAACAGGTTCCCTCTACTCTGCCCCAACAACAGGCTCCCTCTACTCTGCCCCAACAACAGGCTCCCTCTACTCTGCCCTAACATGAGGCTCCCTCTACTCTGCCCCAACAACAGGCTCACTCTACTCTGCCCCAACAACAGGCTCCCTCTACTCTGCCCCAACAACAGGCTCCCTCTACACTGCCCCAACAACAGACTCCCTCTACTCTGCCCCAAAAACAGGCTGGCTCTACTCTGCCCCAACAACAGGCTCCCTCTACTCTGCCCCAACAACAGACTCCCTCTACTCTGCCCCAACAACAGGCTCCCTCTACTCTGCCCCAACAACAGGCTGGCTCTACTCTGCCTCAACAACAGGCTCCCTCTACTCTGTCCCAACAACAGGCTCCCGCTACTCTGCCCCAACAACAGACTCCCTCTACTCTGCCCCAACAACAAGCTCCCTCTACTCTGCCCCAACAACAGGCTCCCTCTACTCTGCCCCAACAACAGGCTCCCTCTACTCTGCCCCAACAACAGACTCCCTCTACTCTGCCCCAACAACAGGCTGGCTCCACTCTGCCCCAACAACAGGCTCCCTCTACTCTGCCCCAACAACAGGCTCCCTCTACTCTGCCCCAACCACAGGCTCCCTCTACTCTGCCCCAACAACAGACTCCCTCTACTCTGCCCCAACAACAGGCTCCCTCTACTCTGCCCCAACAACAGGCTGTCTCTACTCTGCCCCAGCAACAGGCTCCCTCTACTCTGCCCCAACAACAGGCTCCCTCTACTCTGCCCAAACACCAGGCTGGCTCTACTCTGCCCCAACAACAGGCTCCCTCTACTCTGCCCCAACAACAGACTCCCTCTTCTCTGCCCAACACCAAGCTCCCTCTACTCTGCCCCAACAACAGGCTCCCTCTGCTCTGCCCCAACAACAGGCTCCCTCTACTCTTCCCCAACAACAGGCTCCCTCTACTCTGCCCCAACAACAGACTCCCTCGACTCTGCCCCAACAACAGGCTGGCTCTGCTCTGCCTCAACAACAGCCTCCCTCTACTCTGCCCCAACAACAGACTCCCTCTACTCTGCCCCAACAACAGGCTCCCTCTACTCTGCCCCAACAACAGTCTTCCTCTACTCTGCCCCAACAACAGGCTCCCTCTACTCAGCCCCAACAACAGGCTCCCACTACTCTGCCCCAACAACAGGCTCCCTCTACTCTGCCCCAACAAAAGGCTCCCTCTACTCTGCCCCAGCAACAGGCTCCCTCTACTCTGCCCCAACAACAGGCTCCCTCTACTCTGTCCCAACAACAGACTCCCTCTACTCTGCCCCAACAACAGGCTCCCTCTACTCTGCCCCAACAACAGGCTCCCTCTACTCTGCCCCAACAACAGGCTCCCTCTACTCTGCCCCAACAACAGGCTCCCTCTACTCTGCCCCAACAACAGGCTGGCTCGACTCTGCCACAACAACAGGCTCCCTCTACTCTGCCCCAACAACAGATTCCCTCTACTCTGCCCCAACAACAGGCTCCCTCTACTCTGCCCCAACAACAGGCTCCCTCTACTCTGCCCCAACAACAGGCTCCCTCTACTCTGCCCCAACAACAGGCTCCCTCTACTCTGCTCCAACAACAGACTCCCTCTACTCTGCCCCAACAACAGACTCCCTCTACTCTGCCCCAACAACAGGCTCCCTCTACTCTGCCCCAACAACAGGCTCCCTCTACTCTGCCCCAACAACAGGCTCCCTCTACTCTGCTCCAACAACAGACTCCCTCTACTCTGCCCCAACAACAGACTCCCTCTACTCTGCCCAAACAACAGGCTCCCTCTACTCTGCCCCAACAACAGGCTCCCTCTACTCTGCCCCAACAACAGGCTGGCTCTACTCTGCCCCAACAACAGGCTCCCTCTACTCTGCCCCAACAACAGGCTCCCTCTACTCTGCCCCAACAACAGGCTGGCTCTGCTCTGCCCCAACAACAGACTCCCTCTACTCTGCCTCAACAACAGGCTCCCTCTACTCTGCCCCAACAACAGGTTCCCTCTACTCTGCCCCAACAACAGGCTCCCTCTACTCTGCCCCAACAACAGGCTCCCTCTACTCTGCCCTAACATCAGGCTCCCTCTACTCTGCCCCAACAACAGGCTCACTCTACTCTGCCCCAACAACAGGCTCCCTCTACTCTGCCCCAACAACAGGCTCCCTCTACACTGCCCCAACAACAGACTCCCTCTACTCTGCCCCAACAACAGGCTGGCTCTACTCTGCCCCAACAACAGGCTCCCTCTACTCTGCCCCAACAACAGACTCCCTCTACTCTGCCCCAACAACTGGCTCCCTCTACTCTGCCCCAACAACAGGCTGGCTCTACTCTGCCTCAACAACAGGCTCCCTCTACCATGTCCCAACAACAGGCTCCCGCTACTCTGCCCCAACAACAGACTCCCTCTACTCTGCCCCAACAACAAGCTCCCTCTACTCTGCCCCAACAACAGGCTCCCTCTACTCTGCCCCAACAACAGGCTCCCTCTACTCTGCCCCAACAACAGACTCCCTCTACACTGCCCCAACAACAGGCTGGCTCCACTCTGCCCCAATAACAGGCTCCCTCTACTCTGCCCCAACAACAGACTCCCTCTACTCTGCCCCAACAACAGGCTCCCTCTACTCAGCCCCAACCACAGGCTCCCTCTACTCTGCCCCAACAACAGACTCCCTCTACTCTGCCCCAACAAAAGGCTCCCTCTACTCTGCCCCAACAACAGGCTGGCTCTACTCTGCCCCAGCAACAGGCTCCCTCTACTCTGCCCCAACAACAGGCTCCCTCTACTCTGCCCCAACAACAGGCTGGCTCTACTCTGCCCCAACAACAGGCTCCCTCTACTCTGCCCCAACAACAGGCTCCCTCTACTCTGCCCCAACAACAGGCTGGCTCTGCTCTGCCCCAACAACAGACTCCCTCTACTCTGCCTCAACAACAGGCTCCCTCTACTCTGCCCCAACAACAGGTTCCCTCTACTCTGCCCCAACAACAGGCTCCCTCGACTCGGCCCCAACAACAGGCTCCCTCTACTCTGCCCTAACATGAGGCTCCCTCGACTCTGCCCCAACAACAGGCTCACTCTACTCTGCCCCAACAACAGGCTCCCTCTACTCTGCCCCAACAACAGGCTCCCCCTACACTGCCCCAACAACAGACTCCCTCTACTCTGCCCCAACAACAGGCTCCCTCTACTCTGCCCCAACAACAGGTTCCCTCTACTCTGCCCCAACAACAGGCTCCCTCTACTCTGCCCCAACAACAGGCTCCCTCTACTCTGCCCTAACATGAGGCTCCCTCTACTCTGCCCCAACAACAGGCTCACTCTACTCTGCCCCAACAACAGGCTCCCTCTACTCTGCCCCAACAACAGGCTCCCTCTACACTGCCCCAACAACAGACTCCCTCTACTCTGCCCCAAAAACAGGCTGGCTCTACTCTGCCCCAACAACAGGCTCCCTCTACTCTGCCCCAACAACAGACTCCCTCTACTCTGCCCCAACAACAGGCTCCCTCTACTCTGCCCCAACAACAGGCTGGCTCTACTCTGCCTCAACAACAGGCTCCCTCTACTCTGTCCCAACAACAGGCTCCCGCTACTCTGCCCCAACAACAGACTCCCTCTACTCTGCCCCAACAACAAGCTCCCTCTACTCTGCCCCAACAACAGGCTCCCTCTACTCTGCCCCAACAACAGGCTCCCTCTACTCTGCCCCAACAACAGACTCCCTCTACTCTGCCCCAACAACAGGCTGGCTCCACTCTGCCCCAACAACAGGCTCCCTCTACTCTGCCCCAACAACAGGCTCCCTCTACTCTGCCCCAACCACAGGCTCCCTCTACTCTGCCCCAACAACAGACTCCCTCTACTCTGCCCCAACAACAGGCTCCCTCTACTCTGCCCCAACAACAGGCTGTCTCTACTCTGCCCCAGCAACAGGCTCCCTCTACTCTGCCCCAACAACAGGCTCCCTCTACTCTGCCCAAACACCAGGCTGGCTCTACTCTGCCCCAACAACAGGCTCCCTCTACTCTGCCCCAACAACAGACTCCCTCTACTCTGCCCCAACAACAGGCTCCCTCTACTCTGCCCCAACCACAGGCTCCCTCTACTCTGCCCCAACAACAGACTCCCTCTACTCTGCCCAACAACAGGCTCCCTCTACTCTGCCCCAACAACAGGCTGGCTCTACTCTGCCCCAGCAACAGGCTCCCTCTACTCTGCCCCAACAACAGGCTCCCTCTACTCTGCCCAAACACCAGGCTGGCTCTACTCTGCCCCAACAACAGGCTCCCTCTACTCTGCACCAACAACAGTCTCCCTCTACTCTGCCCCAGCAACAGGCTGGCTCTACTCTGCCCCAACAACAGGCTCCCTCTACTCGGCCCCAAAAACAGGCTCCCTCTATTCTGCCCCAACAACAGGCTCCCTCTACTCTGCCCCAACAACAGGCTCCCTCTACTCTGCCCCAACAACAGCTCCCTCTAATCCGCCCCGACAACAGGCTGGCTCTACTCTGCCCCAACAACAGGTTCCCTCTACTCTGCCCCAACAACAGGCTGGCTGTACTCTGCCCCAACAACAGGCTGGCTCTACTCTGCCCCAACATCAGGCTCCCTCTACTCTGCCCCAACAACAGGCTCCCTCTACTCTGCCCCAACAACAGGCTGTCTCTACTCTGCCCCAACAACAGGCTCCCTCTACTCTGCCCCAACAACAGGTTCCCTCTACTCTGCCCTAACATCAGGCTCCCTCTGCTCTCCCCCAACAACAGGCTCCCTCTACTCTGCCCCAACAACAGGCTCCCTCTACTCTGCCCCAACAACAGACTCCCTCTACTGTGCCCCAACACCAAGCTCCCTCTACTCTGCCCCAACAACAGGCTGGCTCTACTCTGCCCCAACAACAGCCTCCCTCTACTCTGCCCCATCAACAGACTCCCTCTACTCTGCCCCAACAAAAGGCTCCCTCTACTCTGCCCCAACAACAGTCTCCCTCTACTCTGCCCCAACAACAGGCTCCCTCTACTCTGCCCCAACAACAGGCTCCCTCTACTCTGCCCCAACAACAGGCTCCCTCTACTCTGCCCCAACAAAAGGCTCCCTCTACTCTGCCCCAGCAACAGGCTCCCTCTACTCTGCCCCAACAACAGGCTCCCTCTACTCTGCCCCAACAACAGACTCCCTCTTCTCTGCCCCAACAACAGGCTCCCTCTACTCTGCCCCAACAACAGGCTCCCTCTACTCTGCCCCAACAACAGGCTCCCTCTACTCTGCCCCAACAACAGGCTCCCTCTACTCTGCCCCAACAGCAGGCTCCCTCTACTCTGCACCAACAACAGGCTGGCTCTACTCTGCCCCAACAACAGGCTCCCTCTACTCTGCCCCAACAACAGGCTCCCTCTACTCTGCCCCAACAACAGGCTGGCTCTACTCTGCCCCAACAACAGGCTCCCTCTACTCTGCCCCAACAACAGGCTCCCTCTACTCTGCCCCAACAACAGACTCCCTCTACTCTGCCCCAACAACAGACTCCCTCTACTCTGCCCCAACAACAGACTCCCTCCACTCTGTCCCAACAACAGGCTTCCTCTACTCTGCCCCAACAACAGGCTCCCTCTACTCTGCCCCAACAACAGGCTCCCTCTACTCTGCCCCAACAACAGGTTCCCTCTACTCTGCCCCAACAACAGGCTCCCTCTACTCTGCCCCAACAACAGGCTGGCTCTAATCTGCCCCAACAACAGGCTCCCTCTTCTCTGCCCCAACAACAGGTTCCCTCTACTCTGCCCCAACAACAGGCTCCCCCTACACTGCCCCAACAACAGACTCCCTCTACTCTGCCCCAACAACAGGCTCCCTCTACTCTGCCCCAACAACAGGTTCCCTCTACTCTGCCCCAACAACAGGCTCCCTCTACTCTGCCCCAACAACAGGCTCCCTCTACTCTGCCCCAACAACAGCTCCCTCTAATCCGCCCCGACAACAGGCTGGCTCTACTCTGCCCCAACAACAGGTTCCCTCTACTCTGCCCCAACAACAGGCTGGCTGTACTCTGCCCCAACAACAGGCTGGCTCTACTCTGCCCCAACATCAGGCTCCCTCTACTCTGCCCCAACAACAGGCTCCCTCTACTCTGCCCCAACAACAGGCTGTCTCTACTCTGCCCCAACAACAGGCTCCCTCTACTCTGCCCCAACAACAGGTTCCCTCTACTCTGCCCTAACATCAGGCTCCCTCTGCTCTCCCCCAACAACAGGCTCCCTCTACTCTGCCCCAACAACAGGCTCCCTCTACTCTGCCCCAACAACAGACTCCCTCTACTGTGCCCCAACACCAAGCTCCCTCTACTCTGCCCCAACAACAGGCTCCCTCTGCTCTGCCCCAACAACAGGCTCCCTCTACTCTGCCCCAACAACAGGCTCCCTCTACTCTGCCCCAACAACAGACTCCCTCTACTCTGCCCCAACAACAGGCTGGCTCTACTCTGCCCCAACAACAGCCTCCCTCTACTCTGCCCCAACAACAGACTCCCTCTACTCTGCCCCAACAAAAGGCTCCCTCTACTCTGCCCCAACAACAGTCTCCCTCTACTCTGCCCCAACAACAGGCTCCCTCTACTCTGCCCCAACAACAGGCTCCCTCTACTCTGCCCCAACAACAGGCTCCCTCTACTCTGCCCCAACAAAAGTCTCCCTCTACTCTGCCCCAGCAACAGGCTCCCTCTACTCTGCCCCAACAACAGGCTCCCTCTACTCTGCCCCAACAACAGACTCCCTCTTCTCTGCCCCAACAACAGGCTCCCTCTACTCTGCCCCAACAACAGGCTCCCTCTACTCTGCCCCAACAACAGGCTCCCTCTACTCTGCCCCAACAACAGGCTCCCTCTACTCTGCCCCAACAGCAGGCTCCCTCTACTCTGCACCAACAACAGGCTGGCTCTACTCTGCCCCAACAACAGGCTCCCTCTACTCTGCCCCAACAACAGGCTCCCTCTACTCTGCCCCAACAACAGGCTGGCTCTACTCTGCCCCAACAACAGGCTCCCTCTACTCTGCCCCAACAACAGGCTCCCTCTACTCTGCCCCAACAACAGGCTCCCCCTACACTGCCCCAACAACAGACTCCCTCTACTCTGCCCCAACAACAGGCTCCCTCTACTCTGCCCCAACAACAGGTTCCCTCTACTCTGCCCCAACAACAGGCTCCCTCTACTCTGCCCCAACAACAGGCTCCCTCTACTCTGCCCCAACAACAGCTCCCTCTAATCCGCCCCGACAACAGGCTGGCTCTACTCTGCCCCAACAACAGGTTCCCTCTACTCTGCCCCAACAACAGGCTGGCTGTACTCTGCCCCAACAACAGGCTGGCTCTACTCTGCCCCAACATCAGGCTCCCTCTACTCTGCCCCAACAACAGGCTCCCTCTACTCTGCCCCAACAACAGGCTGTCTCTACTCTGCCCCAACAACAGGCTCCCTCTACTCTGCCCCAACAACAGGTTCCCTCTACTCTGCCCTAACATCAGGCTCCCTCTGCTCTCCCCCAACAACAGGCTCCCTCTACTCTGCCCCAACAACAGGCTCCCTCTACTCTGCCCCAACAACAGACTCCCTCTACTGTGCCCCAACACCAAGCTCCCTCTACTCTGCCCCAACAACAGGCTCCCTCTGCTCTGCCCCAACAACAGGCTCCCTCTACTCTGCCCCAACAACAGGCTCCCTCTACTCTGCCCCAACAACAGACTCCCTCTACTCTGCCCCAACAACAGGCTGGCTCTACTCTGCCCCAACAACAGCCTCCCTCTACTCTGCCCCAACAACAGACTCCCTCTACTCTGCCCCAACAAAAGGCTCCCTCTACTCTGCCCCAACAACAGTCTCCCTCTACTCTGCCCCAACAACAGGCTCCCTCTACTCTGCCCCAACAACAGGCTCCCTCTACTCTGCCCCAACAACAGGCTCCCTCTACTCTGCCCCAACAAAAGGCTCCCTCTACTCTGCCCCAGCAACAGGCTCCCTCTACTCTGCCCCAACAACAGGCTCCCTCTACTCTGCCCCAACAACAGACTCCCTCTTCTCTGCCCCAACAACAGGCTCCCTCTACTCTGCCCCAACAACAGGCTCCCTCTACTCTGCCCCAACAACAGGCTCCCTCTACTCTGCCCCAACAACAGGCTCCCTCTACTCTGCCCCAACAGCAGGCTCCCTCTACTCTGCACCAACAACAGGCTGGCTCTACTCTGCCCCAACAACAGGCTCCCTCTACTCTGCCCCAACAACAGGCTCCCTCTACTCTGCCCCAACAACAGGCTGGCTCTACTCTGCCCCAACAACAGGCTCCCTCTACTCTGCCCCAACAACAGGCTCCCTCTACTCTGCCCCAACAACAGACTCCCTCTACTCTGCCCCAACAACAGACTCCCTCTACTCTGCCCCAACAACAGACTCCCTCCACTCTGTCCCAACAACAGGCTTCCTCTACTCTGCCCCAACAACAGGCTCCCTCTACTCTGCCCCAACAACAGGCTCCCTCTACTCTGCCCCAACAACAGGTTCCCTCTACTCTGCCCCAACAACAGGCTCCCTCTACTCTGCCCCAACAACAGGCTGGCTCTAATCTGCCCCAACAACAGGCTCCCTCTTCTCTGCCCCAACAACAGGTTCCCTCTACTCTGCCCCAACAACAGGCTCCCCCTACACTGCCCCAACAACAGACTCCCTCTACTCTGCCCCAACAACAGGCTCCCTCTACTCTGCCCCAACAACAGGTTCCCTCTACTCTGCCCCAACAACAGGCTCCCTCTACTCTGCCCCAACAACAGGCTCCCTCTACTCTGCCCTAACATGAGGCTCCCTCTACTCTGCCCCAACAACAGGCTCACTCTACTCTGCCCCAACAACAGGCTCCCTCTACTCTGCCCCAACAACAGGCTCCCTCTACACTGCCCCAACAACAGACTCCCTTTACTCTGCCCCAACAACAGGCTGGCTCTACTCTGCCCCAACAACAGGCTCCCTCTACTCTGCCCCAACAACAGACTCCCTCTACTCTGCCCCAACAACAGGCTCCCTCTACTCTGCCCCAACAACAGGCTGGCTCTACTCTGCCTCAACAACAGGCTCCCTCTACTCTGTCCCAACAACTGGCTCCCGCTACTCTGCCCCAACAACAGACTCCCTCTACTCTGCCCCAACAACAAGCTCCCTCTACTCTGCCCCAACAACAGGCTCCCTCTACTCTGCCCCAACAACAGGCTCCCTCTACTCTGCCCCAACAACAGACTCCCTCTACTCTGCCCCAACAACAGGCTGGCTCCACTCTGCCCCAACAACAGGCTCCCTCTACTCTGCCCCAACAACAGGCTCCCTCTACTCTGCCCCAACCACAGGCTCCCTCTACTCTGCCCCAACAACAGACTCCCTCTACTCTGCCCCAACAACAGGCTCCCTCTACTCTGCCCCAACAACAGGCTGTCTCTACTCTGCCCCAGCAACAGGCTCCCTCTACTCTGCCCCAACAACAGGCTCCCTCTACTCTGCCCAAACACCAGGCTGGCTCTACTCTGCCCCAACAACAGGCTCCCTCTACTCTGCCCCAACAACAGACTCCCTCTACTCTGCCCCAACAACAGGCTCCCTCTACTCTGCCCCAACCACAGGCTCCCTCTACTCTGCCCCAACAACAGACTCCCTCTACTCTGCCCCAACAACAGGCTCCCTCCACTCTGCCCCAACAACAGGCTGGCTCTACTCTGCCCCAGCAACAGGCTCCCTCTACTCTGCCCCAACAACAGGCTCCCTCTACTCTGCCCAAACACCAGGCTGGCTCTACTCTGCCCCAACAACAGGCTCCCTCTACTCTGCACCAACAACAGTCTCCCTCTACTCTGCCCCAGCAACAGGCTGGCTCTACTCTGCCCCAACAACAGGCTCCCTCTACTCGGCCCCAACAACAGGCTCCCTCTATTCTGCCCCAACAACAGGCTCCCTCTACTCTGCCCCAACAACAGGCTCCCTCTACTCTGCCCCAACAACAGCTCCCTCTAATCCGCCCTGACAACAGGCTGGCTCTACTCTGCCCCAACAACAGGTTCCCTCTACTCTGCCCCAACAACAGGCTGGCTGTACTCTGCCCCAACAACAGGCTGGCTCTACTCTGCCCCAACATCAGGCTCCCTCTACTCTGCCCCAACAACAGGCTCCCTCTACTCTGCCCCAACAACAGGCTGTCTCTACTCTGCCCCAACAACAGGCTCCCTCTACTCTGCCCCAACAACAGGTTCCCTCTACTCTGCCCTAACATCAGGCTCCCTCTGCTCTCCCCCAACAACAGGCTCCCTCTACTCTGCCCCAACAACAGGCTCCCTCTACTCTGCCCCAACAACAGACTCCCTCTACTGTGCCCCAACACCAAGCTCCCTCTACTCTGCCCCAACAACAGGCTCCCTCTGCTCTGCCCCAACAACAGGCTCCCTCTACTCTGCCCCAACAACAGGCTCCCTCTACTCTGCCCCAACAACAGGCTGGCTCTACTCTGCCCCAACACCAGGCTGGCTCTACTCTGCCACAACAACAGGCTCCCTCTACTCTGCCCCAACAACAGTCTCCCTCTACTCTGCCCCAACAACAGGCTCCCTCTACTCTGCCCCAACAACAGACTCCCTCTACTCTGCCCCAAAAACAGGCTTCCTCTACTCTGCCCCAACAACAGGCTGGCTCTACTCTGCCACAACAACAGGCTCCCTCTACTCTGCCCCAACAACAGGCTCCCTCTACTCGGCCCCAACAACAGGCTCCCTCTACTCTGCCCCAACAACAGGCTCCCTCTACTCTGCCCCAACAACAGTCTCCCTCTACTCTGCCCCAACAACAGCTCCCTCTAATCCGCCCCAACAACAGGCTGGCTCTACTCTGCCCCAACAACAGGCTCCCTCTACTCTGCCCCAACAACAGGCTGGCTGTACTCTGCCCCAACAACAGGCTGGCTCTACTCTGCCCCAAAAACAGGCTCCCTCTACTCTGCCGCAACAACAGGCTCCCTCTACTCTGCCCCAACAACAGGCTGGCTCTCCTCTGCCCCAACAACAGGCTCCCTCTACTCTGCCCCAACAACAGGTTCCCTCTACTCTGCCCTAACATCAGGCTCCCTCTACTCTCCCCCAACAACAGGCTCCCTCTACTCTGCCCCAACAACAGGCTCCCTCTACTCTGCCCCAACAACAGACTCCCTCTACTCTGCCCCAACACCAAGCTCCCTCTACTCTGCCCCAACAACAGTCTCCCTCTACTCTGCCCCAAAAACAGGCTCCCTCTACTCTGCCCCAACAACAGACTCCCTCTACTCTGCCCCAACAACAGGCTGGCTCTACTCTGCCCCAACAACAGGCTCCCTCTACTCTGCCCCAACAACAGACTCCCTCTACTCTGCCAAAACAACAGGCTCCCTCTACTCTGCCCCAACAAAAGGCTCCCTCTACTCTGCCCAACAACAGGCTCCCTCTAATCTGCCCCAACAACAGGCTCCCTCTGCTCTGCCCCAACAGCAGGCTCCCTCTACTCTGCCCCAACAACAGGCTGGCTCTACTCTGCCCCAACAACAGGCTCCCTCTACTCTGCCCCAACAACAGGCTCCCTCTACTCTGCCCCAACAACAGACTCCCTCTACTCTGCCCCAACAACAGACTCCCTCTACTCTGCCCCAACAACAGACTCCCTCTACTCTGTCCCAACAATAGGCTCCCTCAACTCTGCCCCAACAACAGGCTCCCTCTACTCTGCCCCAACAACATGTTCCCTCTACTCTGCCCCAACAACAGACTCCCTCTACTCTGCCCCAACAACAGGCTCCCTCTACTCTGCCCCAACAACAGGCTCCCTCTACTCTGCCCCAACAACAGGCTCCCTCTACTCTGCCCCAACAACAGGCTCCCTCTACTCTGCCCCAACAACAGGCTGGCTCTACTCTGCCCCAACAACAGGCTCCCTCTACTCTGCCCCAACAACAGGCTCCCTCTACTCTGCCCAAACAACAGGCTGGCTCTGCTCTGCCCCAACAACAGACTCCCTCTCCTCTGCCCAAACAACAGGCTCCCTCTACTCTGCCCCAACAACAGGCTGGCTCTACTCTGCCCAACAACAGGCTCCCTCTACTCTGCCCCAACAACAGGCTCCCTCTCCTCTGCCCAAACAACAGGCTCCCTCTACTCTGCCCCAACAACAGGCTGGCTCTACTCTGCCCAACAACAGGCTCCCTCTACTCTGCCCCAACAACAGGCTCCCTCTACTCTGCCCCAACAACAGGCTCCCTCTACTCTGCCCCAACAACAGACTCCCTCTACTCTGCCTCAACAACAGGCTCCCTCTACTCTGCCCCAACAACAGGTTCCCTCTACTCTGCCCCAACAACAGGCTCCCTCTACTCTGCCCCAAAAACAGGCTCCCTCTACTCTGCCCTAACATCAGGCTCCCTCTACTCTGCCCCAACAACAGGCTCCCTCTACTCTGCCCCAACAACAGGCTCCCTATACTCTGCCCCAACAACAGGCTCCCTCTACTCTGCCCCAACAACAGACTCCCTCTACTCTGCCCCAACAACAGGCTGGCTCTACGCTGCCCCAACAACAGGCTCCCTCTACTCTGTCGCAACAACAGGCTCCCTCTACTCTGCCCCAACAACAGGCTGGCTCTACTCTGCCCCAACAATAGGCTCCCTCTACTCTGCCCCAACAACAGGCTCCCTCTACTCTGCCCCAACAACAGACTCCCTCTGCTCTGCCCCAACAACAAGCTCCCTCTACTCTGCCCCAACAACAGGCTCCCTCTACTCTGCCCCAACAACAGGCTCCCACTACTCTGCCCCAACAACAGGCTCCCTCTACTCTGCCCCAACAACAGGCTCCCTCTACTCTGCCCCAACAACAGACTCCCTCTACTCTGCCCCAACAACAGGCTGGCTCTACTCTGCCCCAACAACAGGCTCCCTCTACTCTGCCCCAACAACAGACACCCTCTACTCTGCCCCAACAACAGGCTCCCTCTACTCTGCCCCAACAACAGGCTCCCTCTACTCTGCCCCAACAACAGGCTCCCTCTAATCTGCCCCAACAACAGGTTCTCTCTACTCTGCCCCAACAACAGGCTCCCTCTACTCTGCCCCAACAGCAGGCTCCCTCTACTCTGCCCCAACAACAGGCTGGCTCTACTCTGCCCCAACAACAGGCTCCCTCTACTCTGCCCCAACAACAGGCTCCCTCTACTCTGCCCCAACAACAGGCTCCCTCTACTCTGCCCCAACAACAGACTCCCTCTACTCTGCCCCAACAACAGACTCCCTCTGCTCTGCCCCAACAACAGACTCCCTCTACTCTGTCCCAACAACAGGCTCCCTCTACTCTGCCCCAACAACAGGCTCCCTCTACTCTGCCCCAACAACAGACTCCCTCTACTCTGCCCCAACAACAGACTCCCTCTACTCTGCCCCAACAACAGACTCCCTCTACTCTGTCCCAACAACAGGCTCCCTCAACTCTGCCCCAACAACAGGTTCCCTCTACTCTGCCCTAACATCAGGCTCCCTCTACTCTCCCCCAACAACAGGCTCCCTCTGCTCTGCCCCAACAACAGACTCCCTCTACTCTGTCCCAACAACAGGCTCCCTCTACTCTGCCCCAACAACAGGCTCCCTCTACTCTGCCCCAACAACAGGCTCCCTCTACTCTGCCCCAACAACAGGCTGGCTCTGCTCTGTCCCAACAACAGGCTCCCTCTACTCTGCCCCAACAACAGGCTCCCTCTACTCTGCCCCAACAACAGGCTCCCTCTACTCTGCCCCAACAACTGGCTCCCTCTACTCTGCCCCAACAACAGGCTGGCTCTACTCTGCCCCAGCAACAGGCTCCCTCTACTCTGCCCCAACAACAGGCTCCCTCTACTCTGCCCAAACACCAGGCTGGCTCTACTCTGCCCCAACAACAGGCTCCCTCTACTCTGCACCAACAACAGTCTCCCTCTACTCTGCCCCAGCAACAGGCTGGCTCTACTCTGCCCCAACAACAGGCTCCCTCTACTCGGCCCCAACAACAGGCTCCCTCTATTCTGCCCCAACAACAGGCTCCCTCTACTCTGCCCCAACAACAGGCTCCCTCTACTCTGCCCCAACAACAGCTCCCTCTAATCCGCCCCGACAACAGGCTGGCTCTACTCTGCCCCAACAACAGGTTCCCTCTACTCTGCCCCAACAACAGGCTGGCTGTACTCTGCCCCAACAACAGGCTGGCTCTACTCTGCCCCAACATCAGGCTCCCTCTACTCTGCCCCAACAACAGGCTCCCTCTACTCTGCCCCAACAACAGGCTGTCTCTACTCTGCCCCAACAACAGGCTCCCTCTACTCTGCCCCAACAACAGGTTCCCTCTACTCTGCCCTAACATCAGGCTCCCTCTGCTCTCCCCCAACAACAGGCTCCCTCTACTCTGCCCCAACAACAGGCTCCCTCTACTCTGCCCCAACAACAGACTCCCTCTACTGTGCCCCAACACCAAGCTCCCTCTACTCTGCCCCAACAACAGGCTCCCTCTGCTCTGCCCCAACAACAGGCTCCCTCTACTCTGCCCCAACAACAGGCTCCCTCTACTCTGCCCCAACAACAGGCTGGCTCTACTCTGCCCCAACACCAGGCTGGCTCTACTCTGCCACAACAACAGGCTCCCTCTACTCTGCCCCAACAACAGTCTCCCTCTACTCTGCCCCAACAACAGGCTCCCTCTACTCTGCCCCAACAACAGACTCCCTCTACTCTGCCCCAAAAACAGGCTTCCTCTACTCTGCCCCAACAACAGGCTGGCTCTACTCTGCCACAACAACAGGCTCCCTCTACTCTGCCCCAACAACAGGCTCCCTCTACTCGGCCCCAACAACAGGCTCCCTCTACTCTGCCCCAACAACAGGCTCCCTCTACTCTGCCCCAACAACAGTCTCCCTCTACTCTGCCCCAACAACAGCTCCCTCTAATCCGCCCCAACAACAGGCTGGCTCTACTCTGCCCCAACAACAGGCTCCCTCTACTCTGCCCCAACAACAGGCTGGCTGTACTCTGCCCCAACAACAGGCTGGCTCTACTCTGCCCCAAAAACAGGCTCCCTCTACTCTGCCGCAACAACAGGCTCCCTCTACTCTGCCCCAACAACAGGCTGGCTCTCCTCTGCCCCAACAACAGGCTCCCTCTACTCTGCCCCAACAACAGGTTCCCTCTACTCTGCCCTAACATCAGGCTCCCTCTACTCTCCCCCAACAACAGGCTCCCTCTACTCTGCCCCAACAACAGGCTCCCTCTACTCTGCCCCAACAACAGACTCCCTCTACTCTGCCCCAACACCAAGCTCCCTCTACTCTGCCCCAACAACAGTCTCCCTCTACTCTGCCCCAAAAACAGGCTCCCTCTACTCTGCCCCAACAACAGACTCCCTCTACTCTGCCCCAACAACAGGCTGGCTCTACTCTGCCCCAACAACAGGCTCCCTCTACTCTGCCCCAACAACAGACTCCCTCTACTCTGCCAAAACAACAGGCTCCCTCTACTCTGCCCCAACAAAAGGCTCCCTCTACTCTGCCCAACAACAGGCTCCCTCTAATCTGCCCCAACAACAGGCTCCCTCTGCTCTGCCCCAACAGCAGGCTCCCTCTACTCTGCCCCAACAACAGGCTGGCTCTACTCTGCCCCAACAACAGGCTCCCTCTACTCTGCCCCAACAACAGGCTCCCTCTACTCTGCCCCAACAACAGACTCCCTCTACTCTGCCCCAACAACAGACTCCCTCTACTCTGCCCCAACAACAGACTCCCTCTACTCTGTCCCAACAACAGGCTCCCTCAACTCTGCCCCAACAACAGGCTCCCTCTACTCTGCCCCAACAACATGTTCCCTCTACTCTGCCCCAACAACAGACTCCCTCTACTCTGCCCCAACAACAGGCTCCCTCTACTCTGCCCCAACAACAGGCTCCCTCTACTCTGCCCCAACAACAGGCTCCCTCTACTCTGCCCCAACAACAGGCTCCCTCTACTCTGCCCCAACAACAGGCTGGCTCTACTCTGCCCCAACAACAGGCTCCCTCTACTCTGCCCCAACAACAGGCTCCCTCTACTCTGCCCAAACAACAGGCTGGCTCTGCTCTGCCCCAACAACAGACTCCCTCTCCTCTGCCCAAACAACAGGCTCCCTCTACTCTGCCCCAACAACAGGCTGGCTCTACTCTGCCCAACAACAGGCTCCCTCTACTCTGCCCCAACAACAGGCTCCCTCTCCTCTGCCCAAACAACAGGCTCCCTCTACTCTGCCCCAACAACAGGCTGGCTCTACTCTGCCCAACAACAGGCTCCCTCTACTCTGCCCCAACAACAGGCTCCCTCTACTCTGCCCCAACAACAGGCTCCCTCTACTCTGCCCCAACAACAGACTCCCTCTACTCTGCCTCAACAACAGGCTCCCTCTACTCTGCCCCAACAACAGGTTCCCTCTACTCTGCCCCAACAACAGGCTCCCTCTACTCTGCCCCAAAAACAGGCTCCCTCTACTCTGCCCTAACATCAGGCTCCCTCTACTCTGCCCCAACAACAGGCTCCCTCTACTCTGCCCCAACAACAGGCTCCCTATACTCTGCCCCAACAACAGGCTCCCTCTACTCTGCCCCAACAACAGACTCCCTCTACTCTGCCCCAACAACAGGCTGGCTCTACGCTGCCCCAACAACAGGCTCCCTCTACTCTGTCGCAACAACAGGCTCCCTCTACTCTGCCCCAACAACAGGCTGGCTCTACTCTGCCCCAACAATAGGCTCCCTCTACTCTGCCCCAACAACAGTCTCCCTCTACTCTGCCCCAACAACAGACTCCCTCTGCTCTGCCCCAACAACAAGCTCCCTCTACTCTGCCCCAACAACAGGCTCCCTCTACTCTGCCCCAACAACAGGCTCCCACTACTCTGCCCCAACAACAGGCTCCCTCTACTCTGCCCCAACAACAGGCTCCCTCTACTCTGCCCCAACAACAGACTCCCTCTACTCTGCCCCAACAACAGGCTGGCTCTACTTTGCCCCAACAACAGGCTCCCTCTACTCTGCCCCAACAACAGACACCCTCTACTCTGCCCCAACAACAGGCTCCCTCTACTCTGCCCCAACAACAGGCTCCCTCTACTCTGCCCCAACAACAGGCTCCCTCTACTCTGCCCCAACAACAGGTTCTCTCTACTCTGCCCCAACAACAGGCTCCCTCTACTCTGCCCCAACAGCAGGCTCCCTCTACTCTGCCCCAACAACAGGCTGGCTCTACTCTGCCCCAACAACAGGCTCCCTCTACTCTGCCCCAACAACAGGCTCCCTCTACTCTGCCCCAACAACAGGCTCCCTCTACTCTGCCCCAACAACAGACTCCCTCTACTCTGCCCCAACAACAGACTCCCTCTGCTCTGCCCCAACAACAGACTCCCTCTACTCTGTCCCAACAACAGGCTCCCTCTACTCTGCCCCAACAACAGGCTCCCTCTACTCTGCCCCAACAACAGGCTCCCTCTACTCTGCCCCAACAACAGGCTGGCTCTGCTCTGTCCCAACAACAGGCTCCCTCTACTCTGCCCCAACAACAGGCTCCCTCTACTCTGCCCCAACAACAGGCTCCCTCTACTCTGCCCCAACAACTGGCTCCCTCTACTCTGCCCCAACAACAGGCTGGCTCTACTCTGCCCCAACAACAGGCTCCCTCTACTCTGCCCCAACAACAGGCTCCCTCTACTCTGCCCCAACAACAGGCTGGCTCTGCTCTGCCCCAACAACAGACTCCCTCTACTCTGCCTCAACAACAGGCTCCCTCTACTCTGCCCCAACAACAGGTTCCCTCTATTCTGCCCCAACAACAGGCTCCCACTACTCTGCCCCAACAACAGGCTCCCTCTACTCTGCCCTAACATCAGGCTCCCTCTACTCTGCCCCAACAACAGGCTCCCTCTACTCTGCCCCAACAACCGGCTCCCTCTACTCTGCCCCAACAACAGTCTCCCTCTACTCTGCCCCAACAACAGGCTCCCTCTACTCTGCCCCAACAACAGACTCCCTCTACTCTGCCCCAACAACAGGCTCCCTCTACTCTGCCCTAACATCAGGCTCCCCCTACTCTGCCCCAACAACAGGCTCCCTCTACTCTGCCCCAACAACAGGCTCCCTGTACTCTGCCCCAACAACAGACTCACTCTACTCTGCCCCAAAAACAGGCTCCCTCTACTCTGCCCCATCAACAGGCTCCCTCTACTCTGCCCAACAACAGGCTCCCTCTACTCTGCCCCAACAACAGGCTCCCTCTACTCTGCCCCAACAAAAGACTCCCTCTACTCTGCTCCAACAACAGGCTGCCTCTACTCTGCCCCATCAACAGGCTCCCTCTACTCTGCCCCATCAACAGGCTCCCTCTACTCTGCCCAACAACAGGCTCCCTCTACTCTGCCCCAACAACAGGCTCCCTCTACTCTGCCCCAACAAAAGACTCCCTCTGCTCTGCTCCAACAACAGGCTCCCTCTACTCTGCCCCATCAACAGGCTCCCTCTACTCTGCCCCAACAACAGGCTCCCTCTACTCTGCCCCAACAAAAGACTCCCTCTACTCTGCTCCAACAACAGGCTCCCTCTACTCTGCCCCATCAACAGGCTCCCTCTACTCTGCCCCATCAACAGGCTCCCCCTACTCTGTCCCAACAACAG
Source organism: Somniosus microcephalus (assembly GCF_052327205.1). Classification (NCBI taxonomy): domain Eukaryota; kingdom Metazoa; phylum Chordata; class Chondrichthyes; order Squaliformes; family Somniosidae; genus Somniosus; species Somniosus microcephalus. The sequence goes on along the minus strand of NC_140987.1, from coordinate 332,011,596 downwards.
ACTCCCTCTACTCTGCCCCAACAACAGGCTCCCTCTACTGTGCCCCAACAACAGACTCCCTCTACCCTGCCCCAACAACAGGCTCCCTCTACTCTGCCCCAACAACAGACTCCCTCTACTCTGCCCCAACAACAGACTCCCTCTACTCTGCCCCAACAACAGGATGGCTCTTCTCTGCCCCAACAACAGGCTCCCTCTACTCTGCCCCAACAACAGACTCCCTCTACTCTGCCCCAACAACAGGCTCCCTCTACTCTGCCCCAACAACATGCTCCCTCTACTCTGCCCCAACAACAGGCTCCCTCTACTCTGCCCCAACAACAGACTCCCTCTACTCTGCCCCAACAACAGGCTCCCTCTACTCTGCCCCAACAACAGGCTGGCTCTACTCTGCCCCAACAACAGGCTCCCTCTACTCTGCCCCAACAACAGGCTCCCTCTACTCTGCCCCAACAACAGGCTCCCTCTACTCTGCCCCAACAACAGGCTGGCTCTACTCTGCCCCAACAACAGGCTCCCTCTACTCTGCCCCAACAACAGACTCCCTCTACTCTGCCCCAACAACAGGCTGGCTCTACTCTGCCCCAACAACAGGCTCCCTCAACTCTGCCCCAACAACAGACTCCCTCTACTCTGCCCCAACAACAGACTCCCTCTACTCTGCCCCAACAACAGACTCTCTCTACTCTGCCCAAACAACAGGCACCCTCTACTCTGCCCTAACATCAGGCTCCCTCTACTCTGCCCCAACAACAGGCTCCCTCAACTCTGCCCCAACAACAGACTCCCTCTACTCTGCCCCAACAACAGACTCCCTCTAATCTGCCCCAACAACAGACTCCCTCTACTCTGCCCAAACAACAGGCTCCCTCTACTCTGCCCCAACAACAGGCTCCCTCTACTTTGCCCAAACAACAGACTCCCTCTACTCTGCCCCAACAACAGACTCCCTCTACTCTGCCCTAACAACAGGCTCCCTCTACTTTGCCCCAACAACAGACTCCCTCTACTCTGCCCCAACAACAGGCTCCCTCTACTCTGCCAAAACAACAGACTCCCTCTACTCTGCCCCAACATCAGGCTCCCTCTACTCTGCCCCAACAACAGGCTCCCTCTACTCTGCCCCAACAACAGGCTCCCTCTACTCTGCCCCAACAACAGGCTCCCTCTGCTCTGCCCCAACAACAGACTCCCTCTACTCTGCCCCAACAACAGGCTGGCTCTACTCAGCCCCAACAACAGGCTCCCTCTACTCTGCCCCAACAACAGACTCCCTTTACTCTGCCCCAACAACAGGCTCCCTCTAATCTGCCCCAACAACAGGCTGGCTCTACTCTGCCCCAACAACAGGCTCCCTCTACTCTGCCCCAACAACAGGCTCCCTCTACTCTGCCCCAACAACAGACTCCCTTTACTCTGCCCCAACAACAGGCTCCCTTTACTCTGCCCCAACAACAGGCTCCCTCTACTCTGCCCCAACAACAGACTCCCTCTACTCTGCCCCAAAAACAGGCTCCCTCTACTCTGCCCCAACAACAGGCTCCCTCTGCTCTGCCCCAACAACAGGCTGGCTCTACTCTGCCCCAACAACAGGCTCCCTCTACTCTGCCCCAACAACAGGCTCCCTCTACTCTGCCCCAACAACAGACTCCCTCTACTCTGCCCCAACAACAGGCTGGCTCTACTCTGCCCCAACAACAGGCTCCCTCTACTCTGCCACAACAACAGACTGCCTCTACTCTGCCCCAACAACAGGCTCCCTCTACTCTGCCCCAACAACAGGCTCCCTCTTCTCTGCCCCAACAACAGGCTCCCTCTACTCTGCCCCAACAACAGGTTCCCTCTACTCTGCCCCAACAACAGGCTCCCTCTACTCTGCCCCAACAGCAGGCTCCCTCTACTCTGCCCCAACAACAGGCTGGCTCTACTCTGCCCCAACAACAGGCTCCCTCTACTCTGCCCCAACAACAGGCTCCCTCTACTCTGCCCCAACAACAGACTCCCTCTACTCTGCCACAACAACAGACTCCCTCTGCTCTGCCCCAACAACAGACTCCCTCTACTCTGCCCCAACAACAGGCTCCCTCTACTCTGCCCCAACAACAGGCTGGCTCTACTCTGCCCCAACAACAGGCTCCCTCTACTCTGCCCCAACAACAGGCTCCCTCTACTCTGCCCCAACAACAGGCTGGCTCTGCTCTGCCCCAACAACAGACTCCCTCTACTCTGCCCCAACAACAGGCTCCCTCTACTCTGCCCCAACAACAGGCTGGCTCTACTCTGCCCCAACAACAGGCTCCCTCTACTCTGCCCCAACAACAGGCTCCCTCTACTCTGCCCCAACAACAGGCTGGCTCTGCTCTGCCCCAACAACAGACTCCCTCTACTCTGCCTCAACAACAGGCTCACTCTACTCTGCCCCAACAACAGGTTCCCTCTATTCTGCCCCAACAACAGGCTCCCACTACTCTGCCCCAACAACAGGCTCCCTCTACTCTGCCCTAACATCAGGCTCCCTCTACTCTGCCCCAACAACAGGCTCCCTCTACTCTGCCCCAACAACCGGCTCCCTCTACTCTGCCCCAACAACAGACTCCCTCTACTCTGCCCCAACAACAGGCTCCCTCTACTCTGCCCCAACAACAGACTCCCTCTACTCTGCCCCAACAACAGGCTCCCTCTACTCTGCCCTAACATGCGGCTCCCCCTACTCTGCCCCAACAACAGGCTCCCTCTACTCTGCCCCAACAACAGGCTCCCTGTACTCTGCCCCAACAACAGACTCCCTCTACTCTGCCCCAACAACAGGCTCCCTCTACTCTGCCCCATCAACAGGCTCCCTCTACTCCGCCCAACAACAGGCTCCCTCGACTCTGCCCCAACAACAGGCTCCCTCTACTCTGCCCCAACAACAGGCTCCCTCTACTCTGCCCCAACAACAGGCTCCCTCTACTCTGCCCCATCAACAGGCTCCCTCTACTCTGCCCAACAACAGGCTCCCTCCACTCTGCCCCAACAACAGCCTCCCTCTACTCTGCCCCAACAACAGACTCCCTCTACTCTGCCCCAACAACAGGCTCCCTCTACTCTGCCCCAACAACAGGCTCCCTCTACTCTGCCCTAACATCAGGCTCCCCCTACACTGCCCCAACAACAGGCTCCCTCTACTCTGCCCCAACAACAGGCTCCCTGTACTCTGCCCCAACAACAGACTCCCTCTACTCTGCCCCAACAACAGGCTCCCTCTACTCTGCCCCATCAATAGGCTCCCTCTACTCTGCCCAACAACAGGCTCCCTCTACTCTGCCCCAACAACAGGCTCCCTCTACTCTGCCCCAACAACAGGCTCCCTCTACTCTGCCCCAACAACAGGCTCCCTCTACTCTGCCCCATCAACAGGCTCCCTCTACTCTGCCCAACAACAGGCTCCCTCTACTCTGCCCCAACAACAGGCTCCCTCTACTCTGCCCCAACAACAGACTCCCTCTACTCTGCCCCAACAACAGGCTCCCTCTACTCTGCCCCAACAACAGGCTCCCTCTACTCTGTCCCAACAACAGACTCCCTCTACCCTGCCCCAACAACAGGCTCCCTCTACTCTGCCCCAACAACAGACTCCCTCTGCTCTGCCCCAACAACAGACTCCCTCTACTCTGCCCCAACAACAGGATGGCTCTTCTCTGCCCCAACAACAGGCTCCCTCTACTCTGCCCCAACAACAGACTCCCTCTACTCTGCCCCAACAACAGGCTCCCTCTACTCTGCCCCAACAACAGGCTCCCTCTACTCTGCCCCAACAACAGGCTCCCTCTACTCTGCCCCAACAACAGACTCCCTCTACTCTGCCCCAACAACAGGCTCCCTCTACTCTGCCCCAACAAAAGGCTGGCTCTACTCTGCCCCAACAACAGGCTGGCTCTACTCTGCCCCAACAACAGGCTCCCTCTACTCTGCCCCAACAACAGGCTCCCTCTACCCTGCCCCAACAACAGGCTGGCTCTGCTCTGCCCCAACAACAGGCTCCCTCTACTCTGCCCCAACAACAGGCTCCCTCTACTCTGCCCCAACAACAGGCTCCCTCTACTCTGCCCCAACAACAGACTCCCTCTACTCTGCCCCAACAACAGGCTCCCTCTGCTCTGCCCCAACAACAGGCTGGCTCTACTCTGCCCCAACAAGAGGCTCCCTCTACTCTGCCCCAACAACAGGCTCCCTCTACTCTGCCCCAACAACAGACTCCCTCTACTCTGCCCCAACAACAGGCTGGCTCTACTCTGCCCCAACAACAGGCTCCCTCTACTCTGCCCCAACAACAGGCTGGCTCTACTCTGCCCCAACAACAGGCTCCCTCTACTCTGCCCCAACAACAGACTCCCTTTACTCTGCCCCAACAACAGGCTCCCTTTACTCTGCCCCAACAACAGGCTCCCTCTACTCTGCCCCAACAACAGGCTCCCTTTACTCTGCCCCAACAACAGGCTCCCTCTGCTCTGCCCCAACAACAGGCTGGCTCTACTCTGCCACAACAACAGGCTCGCTCTACTCTGCCCTCACAACAGGCTCCCTCTACTCTGCCCCAACAACAGGCTCCCTCTACTCTGCCCCAACAACAGGCTCCCTCTACTCTGCCCCAACAACAGGCTGGCTCTACTCTGCCCCAACAACAGGCTCCCTCTACTCTGCCCAAAAAACAGACTCCCTCTACTCTGCCCCAACAACAGGCTCCCTCTACTCTGCCCCAACAACAGGCTGGCTCTACTCTGCCCCAACAACAGGCTCCCTCTACTCTGCCCCAACAACAGGCTCCCTCTTCTCTGCCCCAACAACAGTCTCCCTTTACTCTGCCCCAACAACAGGCTCCCTCTACTCTGCCCCAACAACAGACTGGCTCTACACTGCCCCAACAAGAGGCTCCCTCTACTCTGCCCCAACAACAGGCTCCCTCTGCTCTGCCCCAACAACAGGCTGGCTCTACTCTGCCCCAACAACAGGCTGGCTCTACTCTGCCCCAACAAGAGGCTCCCTCTACTCTGCCCCAACAACAGGCTCCCTCTGCTCTGCCCCAACAACAGGCTCCCTCTACTCTGCCCCAACAACAGGCTGGCTCTACTCTGCCCCAACAACAGGCTGGCTCTACTCTGCCCCAACAACAGGCTCCCTCTACTCTGCCCCAACAACAGGCTCCCTCTACTCTGCCCCAACAACAGGCTGGCTCTACTCTGCCCCAACAACAGGCTCCCTCTACTCTGCCCCAACAACAGGCTCCCTCTACTCTGCCCCAACAACAGACTCCCTCTACTCTGCCCCAACAACAGGCTGGCTCTACTCTGCCACAACAACAGGCTCCCTCTACTCTGCCCCGAAAACAGACTCCCTCTACTCTGCCCCAACAACAGGATCCCTCTACCCTGCCCCAACAACAGGCTGTCTCTACTCTGCCCCAACAACAGGCTCCCTCTACTCTGCCCCAACAACAGGCTCCCTCTACTCTGCCCCAACAAAAGGCTGGCTCTACTCTGCCCCAACAACAGGCTGGCTCTACTCTGCCCCAACAACAGGCTCCCTCTACTCTGCCCCAACAACAGGCTCCCTCTACCCTGCCCCAACAACAGGCTGGCTCTACTCTGCCCCAACAACAGGCTCCCTCTACTCTGCCCCAACAACAGGCTCCCTCTACTTTGCCCCAACAACAGACTCCCTCTACTCTGCCCCAACAACAGGCTCCCTCTACTCTGCCCTAACAACAGGCTCCCTCTACTTTGCCCCAACAACAGACTCCCTCTACTCTGCCCCAACAACAGGCTCCCTCTACTCTGCCCTTACAACAGGCACCCTCTACTCTGCCACAACAACAGACTCCCTCTACTCTGCCCCAACAACAGGCTCCCTCTACACTGCGCCAGCAACACGTTCCCTCTACTCTGCCCTAACATCAGGCTCCCTCTACTCTGCCCCAACAACAGGCTCCCTCTACTCTGCCCCAACAAAAGGCTGGCTCTACTCTGCCCCAACAACAGGCTGGCTCTACTCTGCCCCAACAACAGGCTCCCTCTACTCTGCCCCAACAACAGGCTCCCTCTACCCTGCCCCAACAACAGGCTGGCTCTACTCTGCCCCAACAACAGGCTCCCTCTACTCTGCCCCAACAACAGGCTCCCTCTACTTTGCCCCAACAACAGACTCCCTCTACTCTGCCCCAACAACAGGCTCCCTCTACTCTGCCCTAACAACAGGCTCCCTCTACTTTGCCCCAACAACAGACTCCCTCTACTCTGCCCCAACAACAGGCTCCCTCTACTCTGCCCCAACAACAGGCTCCCTCTACTTTGCCCCAACAACAGACTCCCTCTACTCTGCCCCAACAACAGGCTCCCTCTACTCTGCCCTTACAACAGGCACCCTCTACTCTGCCCCAACAACAGGCTCCCTCTACTCTGCCCCAACAACAGGCTCCCTCTACTCTGCCCCAACAACAGACCCTCTACTCTGCCCCAACAACAGGCTCCCTCTACTCTGCCCTAACATCAGGCTCCCTCTACTCTGCCCCAACAACAGGCTCCCTCTACTCTGCCCCAACAACAGGCTCCCTCTACTTTGCCCCAACAACAGACTCCCTCTACTCTGCCCCAACAACACGCTCCCTCTACTCTGCCCTAACAACAGGCTCCCTCTACTTTGCCCCAACAACAGACTCCCTCTACTCTGCCCCAACAACAGGCTCCCTCTACTCTGCCCTAACAACAGGCTCCCTCTACTCTGCCCCAACAACAGGCTCCCTCTACTTTGCCCCAACAACAGACTCCCTCTACTCTGCCACAACAACAGACTCCCTCTACTCTGCCCCAACAACAGGCTCCCTCTACTCTGCCCCAACAACACGTTCCCTCTACTCTGCCCTAACATCAGGCTCCCTCTACTCTGCCGCAACAGCAGGCTCCCTCTATTCTGCCCCAACAACAGGCTCCCTCTACTCTGCCTCAACAACAGGCTCCCTCTACTCTGCCCCAACAACAGACTCCCTCTACTCTGCCCCAACAACAGGCTGGCTCTACTCTGCCCCAACAACAGGCTCCCTCTACTCTGCCCCAACAACAGACTCCCTTTACTCTGCCCCAACAACAGGCTCCCTCTACTCTGCCCCAACAATAGGCTCCCTCTACTCTGCCCCAACAACAGGCTCCCTCTACTCTGCCCCAACAACAGACTTCCTTTACTCTGCCCCAACAACAGGCTCCCTTTACTCTGCCCCAACAACAGGCTCCCTCGACTCTGCCCCAACAACAGACTCCCTCTACTCTGCCCCAACAACAGGCTCCCTCTACTCTGCCCCAACAACAGGCTCCCCCTGCTCTGCCCCAACAACAGTCTGGCTCTACTCTGCCCCAACAACAGGCTCCCTCTACTCTGCCCCAACAACAGGCTGGCTCTACTCTACCCTAACAACAGGCTCCCTCTACTCTGCCCCAACAACAGACTCCCTCTACTCTGCCCCAACAACAGGCTGGATCTACTCTGCCCCAACAACAGGCTCCCTCTACTCTGCCCCAACAACAGACTCCCTCTGCTCTGCCCCAACAACAGGCTGGCTCTACTCTGCCCCAACAACAGGCTCCCTCCACTCTGCCCCAAAAACAGACTCCCTCTACTATGCCCCAACAACAGGCTCCCTCTACTCTGCCCCAGCAACAGGCTGGCTCTACTCTGCCCCAACAACAGGCTCCCTCTACTCTGCCCCAACAACACGCTCCCTCTACTCTGCCCTAACAACAGGCTCCCTCTACTTTGCCCCAACAACAGACTCCCTCCACTCTGCCCCAAAAACAGACTCCCTCTACTATGCCCCAACAACAGGCTCCCTCTACTCTGCCCCAGCAACAGGCTGGCTCTACTCTGCCCCAACAACAGGCTCCCTCTACTCTGCCCCAACAACAGGCTCCCTCTACTCTGCCCCAACAAAAGGCTCCCTCTACTCTGGCCCAACAACAGGCTCCCTCTACTCAACCCAACAACAGGCTCCCTCTACTCTGCCCCAACAACAGGCTCCCTCTACTCTTCCCCAACAACAGGCTCCCTCTACTCTGCCCCAGCAACAGACTCCCTCTACTCTGCCCCAACAACAGGCTGGCTCTACTCTGCCCCAACAGCAGGCTCCCTCTACTCTGCCCCAACAACAGGCTCCCTCTACTTTGCCCCAACAACACACTCCCTCTACTCTGCCCCAACAACAGGCTCCCTCTACTCTGCCCTAACAACAGGCTCCCTCTACTTTGCCCCAACAACAGACTCCCTCTACTCTGCCCCAACAACAGGCTCCCTCTACTTTGCCCCAACAACAGACTCCCTCTACTCTGCCCCAACAACAGGCTCCCTCTACTCTGCCCTAACAACAGGCTCCCTCTACTTTGCCCCAACAACAGACTCCCTCTACTCTACCCTAACAACAGGCTCCCTCTACTCTGCCACAACAACAGACTCCCTCTACTCTGCCCCAACAACAGGCTCCCTCTACTCTGCCCCAACAACACGTTCCCTCTACTCTGCCCTAACATCAGGCTCCCTCTACTCTGCCCCAACAACAGGCTCCCTCTACTCTGCCCCAACAACAGGCTCCCTCTACTCTGCCCCAACAACAGGCTCCCTCTACTCTGCCCCAACAACAGACTCCCTCTACTCTGCCCCAACAACAGGCTGGCTCTACTCTGCCCCAACAACAGGTTCCCTCTACTCTGCCCCAACAACAGGCTGGCTCTACTCTGCCCCAACAACAGGCTCCCTCTACTCTGCCCCAACAACAGACTCCCTTTACTCTGCCACAACAACAGGCTCCCTCTACTCTGCCGCAACAACAGGCTCCCTTTACTCTGCCCAAACAACAGGCTCCCTCTACACTGCCCCAACAACAGGCTCCCTCTGCTCTGCCCCAACAACAGGCTCGCTCTACTCTGCCCAACAACAGGCTCCCTCTACTCTGCCCCAACAACAGGCTCCCTCTACTCTGCCCCAACAACAGACTCCCTCTACTCTGCCCCAACAACAGGCACCCTCTACTCTGCCCCAACAACAGGCTCCCTCTACTCTGCCCCAACAACAGGCTCCCTCTACTCTGCCCCAGCAACAGACTCCCTCTACTCTGCCCCAACAACAGGCTCCCTCTGCTCTGCCCCAATAACAGGCTCCCTCTACTCTGCCCCAACAACAGACTCCCTCTACTCTGCCCCAACAACAGACTCCCTCTACTCTGCACCAACAACAGACTCCCTCTACTCTGCCCAAACAACATGCTCCCTCTACTCTGCCCTAACATCAGGCTCCCTCTGCTCTGCCCCAACAACAGGCTCGCTCTACTCTGCCCCAACAACAGGCTCCCTCTACTCTGCCCCAACAACAGGCTCCCTCTACTCTGCCCCAACAACAGACTCCCTCTACTCTGCCCCAACAACAGGCTGGCTCTACTCTGCCCCAACAACAGGCTCC